>NC_057809.1:274242583-274440145 GCF_018294505.1 Triticum aestivum | reverse complement strand
GCCGTGGCCACCACCGGGCCCCGCCGCCCTCGTCCGGCTCCTCCGGCGGCCGGGTCGGGCTCCGGCGAGCCTCCCCACGCCCCTGCGGTCCTCCACCGGCGAGCTCCAACTCCGGTGAACAGTGCCCCGCGGTCAACCTCGAAGTCCGTGCCCGCGAGATCCCGATCTGGATCTGAGATATTTTGACCCGACGGTTGACTTTTCCCTTCAAACCCTAAGTTTTTATGCATTCTTTGACTGCTCGTATCTCCGCAACCGTAGCTCCGTTTTGGGCGTATGATATATCAAAATCTTCGCCTCGACATGTACATCATTTCATTACATTGCATCATTTGCATTTGAGGTCATCTTGAGACCCAAAATGCTGTTAGAAGGAGGCTTCGTGAGTTATATTGCAGATCCGTTAGTTCATCATGCACTTTTGTCATTTTTGCTATATTTAATCCGTGCATGATATGCCTGTGCCCCTTTGGGATGAATTGTGAAGCATTTTGTCTTCTTTCCAGAGGTGCCACCCATGCATTTTTAGTATGTGTGTGTTGTCTTGTGCAAGCTTGCGAAGAGAGGTACCTGAGATTGCAGATTTCAGGGACTTAGTGATTTTCGCTAAGTCTGGGATATTTTAGTTCATGATGCTATATGTCCAGCTTGTTTCCTAGCGATCCGTGCCTCGTTTGAGGATGATCAGTAAGGGAGTTTTGATATTTATGTCATGCTCTATCCATCCATGTCTTTTTTGGCATTTGTGGAGTGCTCTAGGTTGACTCAATCGAGCTCAACTTTTGCTTCGTTGTTAATCTGGGCAGATCGTCAACTTGTTTGCGATTTCGCCGATGCTACCGTTAGTGTTCCATGCATGCTATGCCTTCGTTCTCGCCATGTGTAGCTAGCACTTTGTGCCTTCTTGATGGTTATATGCTTTCCTTGCCGTGACTTGCACCGTAGTAAGTGCATCGAGCTCGTTTACATGCCTTCGTGAGTTAAATTTCAGCATGTCTCAGTTTTCACTAAGTCTGAAAACTGATTGTGTTCGAGCGATGTTCGTGAGCTCGGTAGAGTATTTTGTGAACCCTTTTGGCCCCAGGTCACTTTGGGTGTTTTATTAAGCTTGTTGAGTAGCTCCATGCCATGTTCTTACTTGTCATGTTCAGGTTTTCTATCATGTTGTTTTGCTGCTCCGAAGAGAGCTTCGTGATCTGAAATTTCAGACTAGTGTTGATTTCACTAAGTCTGAAATCTGTTTTGCATTTGCGTTTTAGCCATGCTTGTTTGAACCTCTTAATGGATGAATTTGCCTATGGCTCAGTGCTAGTGTTTTGTCAACCATCTTGTGTACATCACTGCCATGTATTTTGTTTTCATGTTTGATGGCTGTAGCATGTTCTTTTCGTTGCATTTAGATGCCTACTTGCTGTAAATCGCAGACCGGTGTCATATCTTAAAACGCTTGCCATTTCCAAACAGTAGCTCCGATTCCTATGATCTTTATATCGTTTTCAAGCGATTTCATCCCCTCTATCGAGTGGCACACTTGGTTTTCCAAGTTGAGGCCAGGTTCATGCATTTCCTGTCCTATCTTGCATTTTGCATCCCGCATCGCATTCCGCATAGCATATCGTCATTTCATCATATTGCTTGGTCTTGCCCGTGGTTGATTGTGTCCTTGTTGCTTGTTTGTCTTTGGGTAGAGCCGGGAGACGAGTTCGCTACCGAGGAGCCCGTTGAGTTTGCTTGTGAGGATCCAGTCAACTCTGACAACTGTGCAGGCAAGATGATCATACCCTCGAAATCACTACTATCTTTGCTATGCTAGTTTTGCTCGCTCTTTTGCTTTGCCACTGCTACGATGCCTACCTTTTGCTTGTCAGCCTCCCAATTTCCATGTTGAACCTCTAACCCACCTTTGTCCTAGCAAACCGTTGATTGGCTATGTTACCGCTTTGCTCAGCCCTTCTTATAGCGTTGTTAGCTGCAGGTGAAGATTGGAGTCGTTCCATGTTGGACATTTATTTACTTGTTGGGATATCATTATATTGCTATGTTATCTTAATGCATCTATATACTTGGTAAAGGGTGGAAGGCTCGGCCTCTCGCCTAGTGTTTTGTTCCACTCTTGCCGCCCTAGCTTCCGTCATATCGGTGTTATGTTCCCGGATTGTTGCGTCCCTTACGCGGTTGGGTTATAATGGGAACCCCTTGATAGTTCGCCTTGATTAAAGCTTTTCCAGCAATGCCCAACATTGGTTTTACCATTTGCCACCTAGCCTCTTTTTCCCTTGGGTTTCCGGAGCCCGAGGGTCATCTTATTTTTACCCCCCCCCCCCGGGCCAGTGCTCCTCTGAGTGTTGGTCCACCTGTCAGCTACCGGTGGCTACCAGGGGCAACTCTGGGCTGGCCTACCCGTACCTAAGACAATCTGAGTGTGCCCTGAGAAAGAGATATGTGCAGCTCCTATCGGGATTTGTCGGCACATTCGGGCGGTGTTGCTGGTCTTGTTTTAACCTGTCGAAGTGTCTTGAGTTACCGAGATACCGAGTCTGATCGGAACGTCTTGGGAGGAGGTCTATTCCTTCGTTGACCGTGAGAGCTTGTTATGGGCTAAGTTGGGACTCCCCTGCAGGGATTGATCTTTCGAAAGCCGTGCCCGCGGTTATGGGCAGATGGGAATTTGTTAATGTCCGGTTGTAGATGACTTGAACTAAACTTAATTAAAAAGAATCAACCGTGTGTGTTACCGTGATGGCCCCTTCTCGGCGGAGTCCGGGAAGTGGACACGGTGTTGGAGTTATGCTTGCGCAGGATGTTCCTTTAGCTTCTCGCTCGTGCTTCGCCTTCTCTTCTCGCTCTCTTTTGCGTATAAGATAGCCACCACATATGCTAGTCGCTTGCTGCAACTCCACCTATATTTGCCTTATCCATTCCTATGAGCTTAAATGGTCTTGATCGCGTGGGTGTGAGATTGCTGAGTCCCTGTGGCTCACAGATACTACAACTCCAGATGCAGGTCCAGGTGATTCTGCTCCAGTTGACGATTACGAGCTCAGGTGGGAGTTCGACGAGGACTCTCAGCGTTACTACGTGTCCTTTCCAGATGATCAGTAGTGGTGCCTAGTTGGGGTTATCGATCCAGGACCTTGTCGCATGTTGGGGGTCTTTTCTATTTTGGCGCCGTAGTCGGGCCATGAGTGTTTGTTTGATGGATGTTATTTATGTACTCTGATGTGACGTGGCGAGTGTAAGCCAACTATGTTATCTTCCCCTTTTATTATATATATATTACATGGGATGTTGTAATGATTGCCTGACTTGCGACATTGCTTTCAATGCGGTTATGCCTCTAAGTCGTGCCTCGACACGTGGGAGCTATAGCCGCATCGAGGGCGTTACAGCAGCGTTGAGCGTTGCTTGACATATCAGCTAAGTCCATATGTCTACTATAGCTTGGGCTCTGGCTCGGGCGAGGGGTTGAATGGATTCTGTCTCGACTGTAAGAGTACGCATCCTGCTGTGCCAGAGCTATTTGAAGAAGTTCCCTCACCCTTCGCGTTTCAATCGCCGCTGGAGAGTCGCCTTCCATCGAGAGAGCCGCCAAACAAGCCGGCGCAGCAATAAGGTTTTCCAAGGGATTGGAGAAGTGACCGGGTGGTGTTGGCACATAATGAGGCGGAGCGGTATGTACACGGGGTGGTTCCATGGCGCGGGGCTAAACCGGTGCCCCGGGTGTCGTGATCCGATTTGCCTCCGGCGGGTTACTTGTCCCGGCCCCGGGTGTATGAAAAAGGTTCCTAGGATCGAGCGTCGGAGGTAAACGTGACTGAGTTTTCTGATGCCTTCTTCTCATGACCTCGTTTGACGCATTCAGATCCACTGAGAGCCGGAAAGTCTCCACTTGAAGCTGTTGAGCACGAGCGTCCAAAGCTGCCCGCTCCGCGGCCATCCTGACCTCTTCTGCTGCTAAATTTTCTTTAGCTTGTACCATCTCTTCACGTACGCGTGCCACCTCTGCGTCATGCTGAGCTTTATCTGCCGACTCTACCACGGTAGTCAACAGAGTCGTCGGATTATCCATGACGTCCATTAGGATCTGAGCCGGGGGGCACGCGGGGTCTCCTAACGTGGCTGCGGCCGACTGCTACCTCTTTTAGCACTGCGTTGATTTTCCCCGAAGAGGAAGGGATCATGCAGCAAAGTAGCGTAAGTATTTCCCTCAATTTTTGAGAACCAAGGTATCAATCCAGTAGGAGGCTATACGCAAGTCCCTCGTACCTGCACAAAACAAATAAATCCTCGCAACCAATGCAAATAGGGGTTGTCAATCCCTATAGGGCCACTTACGAGAGTGAGATCTGATAGATATGATAAGATAATGTTTTTGGTATTTTTATGATAAAGATGCAAAGTAAAATAAAAGCAAAGTAAATAACTAAGTAGTAGGAGATTGATATGATAAAGATAGACCCGGGGGCCATAGGTTTCACTAGTGGCTTCTCTCGAGAGCATAAGTATTCTACGGTGGGTGAACAAATTACTGTTGAGCAATTGACAGAATTGAACATAGCTATGAGAATATCTGGGTATGATCATGTATATAGGCATCACATCCGAGACAAGTAGACCGACTCCTACCTGCATCTACTACTATTACTCCACTCATCGACCGCTATCCAGCATGCATCTAGAGTATTAAGTTAAAACAGAGTAACGCCTTAAGCAAGATGACATGATGTAGAGGGATAGACTCATGCAATATGAAGAAAACCCCATCTTGTTATCCTCGATGGCAACAATACAATACGTGCCTTGCTGCCCTTACTGTCACCGGGAAAGGACACCACAAGATTGAACCCAAAGCTAAGCACTTCTCCCATTGCAAGAAAGATCAGTCTAGTAGGCCAAACCAAACTGATAATTCGAAGAGACTTGCAAAGATAACCAATCATACATAAAAGAATTCAGAGAAGATTCAAATATTATTCATAGATAGACTTGATCATAAACCCACAATTCATCGGTCTCAACAAACACACCGCAAAAAGAAGATTACATCGAATAGATCTCCACAAGAGAGGGGGAGAACATTGTATTGAGATCCAAAAAGAGAGAAGAAGCCATCTAGCTACTAACTATGGACCCGTAGGTCTGAAGTAAACTACTCACACTTCATCGGAGAGGCTATGGTGTTGATGTAGAAGCCCTACGTGATCGATGCCCCCACCGGCGGAGCTCCGCAACAGGCCCCAAGATGGGATCTCGTGGATACAGAAAGTTACGGCGGTGGAATTAGGGTTTTGGCTCTGTATCTGATTGTTTGGGGCTACGTGGGTATATATAGGAGGAAGAAGTACGTCGGTGGAGCAACAGGGGGCCCACGAGGGTGGGGGCGCGCCTGGTAGGGTAGGGCGCGCCCCCTACCTCGTGGCCTCCTATTACGTGCCTTGACATAGGGTCCAAGTCTCCTGAGTTGTATTCAGTGAGAAAATCACGTTCCCGAAGGTTTCATTCCGTTTTGGACTCCGTCTGATATTCCTTTTCTTCAAAACCCTAAAATAGGCAAAAAAAACAACAATTCTGGGCTGGGCCTCCGGTTAATAGGTTAGTCCCAAAAATAATATAAATGTGGATAATAAAGCTCAATAATATCCGAAACAGTAGATAATATAGCATGGAGCAATCAAAAATTATAGATACGTTGGAGACGTATCAAGCATCCCCAAGCTTAATTGTTGCTCGTCCTCGAGTAGGTAAATGATAAAAACAGAATTTTTGATACGGAGTGCTACTTGGCATAATTTTAATGTAATTCTTCTTAATTGTGGTATGAATATTCAGATCCGAAAGATTCAAGACAAAAGTTCATATTGACATAGAAAATAATAATACTTCAAGCATACTAACAAAGCAATTATGTCTTCTCAAAATAACATCGCTAAAGAAAGTTATCCCTACAGAATCATATAGTCTAGCTATGCTCTGTCTTCACCACACAAAATATTTAAATCATGCACAACCCCGATGACAAGTCAAGCAATTGTTTCATACTTTTGACATTCTCAAAACTTTTTCAATCTTCACGCAATACATGAGCGTGAGCCATGGATATAGCACTATAGGTGGAATAGAGTGGTGGTTGTGGAGAAGACAAAAAGGGAAGATAGTCTCACATCAACTAGGCGTATCAACGGGCTATGGAGATGCCCATCAATAGATATCAATGTGAGTGAGTAGGGATTGCCATGCAACGGATGCACTAGAGCTATAAGTATATGAAAGCTTAAAAGAACTAAGTGGGTGTGCATCCAACTTGCTTGCTCACGAAGACCTAGGGCAATTTTCAGGAAGCCCATCATTGGAATATACAAGCCAAGTTCTATAATGAAAAATTCCCACTAGTATATGAAAGTGATAACATGAGAGACTCTCTACTATGAAGATCATGGTGCTACTTAGAAGCACAAGTGTGGTAAAAGGATAGTAACATTGTTCCTTCTCTCTTTTTCTCTCATTTTTTTATTTGGGCCTTTTATCTTTTTTATGGCCTCTTTTCTTTTTTTTTCATCCGGACTCTCATCCCAACTTGTGGGGGAATCATAGTCTCCATCATCCTTTCCTCACTTGGGACAATGCTCTAATAATGATGATCATCACACTTTTATTTTTCTTACAACTCAATAATTACAACTCGATACTTAGAAAAAGTTATGACTCTATATGAATGCCTCCGGCGCTGTACCGGGATATGCAATGATGCATGAGTGACAAGTATGAAAGAATTATGAACGGTGGCTTTGCCACAAATACTATGTCAACTACATGATCATGCTAAGCAATATGACAATGATGGAGTGTGTCATAAACGGAACGGTGGAAAGTTGTATGGCAATATATCTCGGAATGGCTATGGACATGCCATAATAGGTAGGTATGGTGGCTGTTTTGAGAAAGGTATATGGTGGGTGTATGATACTGGCGAAAGGTGCGCGGTATTAGAGAGGCTAGCAAAGGTGGAAGGGTGAGAGTGCGTATAATCGATGGACTCAACATTAGTCATAAAGAACTCATATACTTATTGCAAAAATCTACAAGTTATCGAAGCAAAGTATTACGCGCATGCTCCTAGGGGGATAGATTGGTAGGAAAAGACCATCGCTCGTCCCCGACCGCCACTCATAAGGAAGACAATCAATAAATAAATCATGCTCCGACTTCATCACATAACGGTTCACCATACGTGCATGCTACGGGAATCACAAGCTTCAACACAAGTATTTCTCAAATTCACAACTACTCAACTAGCATGACTTCAATATCACCATCTCCATGTCTCAAAACAATTATCAAGTATCAAACTTATCATAGTATTCAACACACTCGTAAGAGAATTTTTATTATTAATCTCGCATACCAAGCATATTAGGATTTTAAGCAAATTACCGTGCTATTAAGACTCTCGAAATAATCTAAGTGAAGCATGATAGATCAATAGTTTATATAAAACAAATCCACCACCGTGCTCTAAAAGATATAAGTGAAGCACTGGAGCAAAATTATATAACTCAAAAGATATAAGCGAAGCGCATAGAGTATTCTAATAAATTCCAAATCATGTATGGATCTCTCAAAAGGTATGTACAGCAAGGATGATTGTGGTAAACTAATAAGCAAAGACTCAAATCATACAAGACTCCAAGTAAAACACATATCATGTGGTAAATAAAAATATAGTTCCAAGTAAAGTTACCGATAGAAGTAGACGAAAGAGGGGATGCCTTTCGGGGCATCCCCAAGCCTTGGCTTTTAGGTGTCCTTAGATTATCTTGGGGGTGCCATGGGCATCCCCAAGCTTAGGCTCTTGCCACTCCTTGTTCCATAATCCATCAAATATTTACCCAAAACTTGAAAACTTCACAACACAAAACTTAAAGTAGAAAACTCGTGAGCTCCGTTAGCGAAAGAAAACAAAAGACCACTTCAAGGTACTGTAATGAACTCATTCTTTATTTATATGGGTGTTATACCTACTGTATTCCAACTTCTCTATGGTTTATAAACTAATTTACTAGCCATAGATTCATCAAAATAAGCAAACGACACACGCAAAACAGAATCTGTCAAAAACAGAACAGTCTGTAGTAATCTGTAGCTAGCGCAAGATCTGGAGCCCCAAAAATTCTAAAATAAATTTCTGGACGTGAGTAATTTATCAATTAATCATATGAAAAAAATAATTAACTAAATAGCACTTTCCAAATAAAAATGACAGCGGTTCTTGTGAGCGCTAAAGTTTCTGTTTTTTACAGCAAGTTCAACAAGACTTCCCCCAAGTCTTCCGAACGGTTCTACTTGGCACAAACACTAATTAAACATAAAAAACACAACCAAAATAGAAGCAGGAGCAAAAAGCAAGGAATAAAAAAAATTGGGTTGCCTCCCAACAAGCGCTATCGTTTAACGCCCCTAGCTAGGCATAATAAGCAAGAATAGATCTAGGTATTGCCATCTTTGGTAGGCAATCCATAAGTGGCTCTCATAATAGATTCATAAGGTAATTTAATTTTCTTTCTAGGAAAGTGTTCCATGACTTTCCTTAACGTAAATTGGAATCTAATATTTTCTTCCTTCATATCAATAATTGCACCAATCGTTCTAAGGAAAGGTCTACCAAGAATAATAGGACATGAAGGATTGCAATCTATGTCAAGAATGATAAAATCTACGGGCAAATAATTCCTATTTGCAACAATAAGAACATCATTAATTCTTCCCATAGGTTTCTCAATAGTGGAATCCGCAAGGTGCAAGTTTAGAGAGCAATCATCAAAATCACGGAAACCTATCAAATCACACAAAGTCTTTGGAATCGTGAAAACACTAGCACCCAAATCACATAAAGCATAGCATTCATGATCTTTAATTTTAATTTTAATAGTTGGTTCCCACTCATCATAAAGTTTTCTAGGGATAGAAACTTCCAATTCAAGTTTTTCTTCATAAGATTGCATCAATGCATCAACGATATGTTTAGCAAATGCTTTATTTTGACTATAAGTGTGAGGAGAATTTAGCATGGATTGCAACAAGGAAATAAAATCAATCAAAGAGAAATTTTCATAGTTAAATTTCTTGAAATCCATAATAGTGGGTTTAGCAACATCTAGGGTTTTAATTTCTTCAATCCCACTTTAATCAAATTTAGCATCAAGATCAAAAGATTCAGAATTATTGGAACGCCTTCTAGGTAAAGGTGGATCATATTCAGTCCCATCATTATCAAGATTCATATTGCAAAAAAAAATTTTAATAGGGGACACATCAATAACTTTTAGATCTTCATCATTATTTTCATAGGAACTAGAAGAACACGCTTTTATAAAGGCATCTTTCTTAGCACACATCCTAGCGGTTCTTTATTTGCACTCATCATTGGAAATTCTCATGGCTTTGAGAGACTCATTGATATCATGCTTAGGTGGAATAGATCTAAGTTTCAAAGAATCAACATCAAGAGAAATTCTATCAATGTTCCTAGCCAAATCATCAATCTTAAGCAATTTTTCTTCAATCATAGCATTAAAATTCTTTTGCAAAGTAATAAATTCTTTAATATTAGATTCAAAATCAGAGGGTATCTTATTATAATTTCCATAAGAATTGTTGTAGGAATTACCATAATTATTAGAGGGATTACTAGGATAAGGCCTAGGATTGAAATTTCCTCTATACGCATTGTTACCAAAATTGTTCCTACCAACAAAATTCACATCCATAGATTCATTATTGTTCTCAATCAAAGTAGACAAGGGCATATCATTAGGATTAGAAGAAACACTCTTATTAGCAAATAATTTCATAAGTTCATCCATCTTTCCACTCAAAACATTAATTTCTTCTATCGCATGCACCTTTTTATTAGTAGATCTTTCAGTATGCCATTGAGAATAATTAACCATAATATTATCTAGGAGTTTAGTAGCTTCTCCTAAGGTGATTTCCATAAAAGTGCCTCCCACGGCCGAATCTAAAAGATTTCTAGAAGCAAAATTCAATCCGGCATAAATTTTTTGTATAATCATCCACAACTTTAAACCATGAGTAGGGCAATTACGTATCATTAATTTCATTCTCTCCCAAGATTGTGCAACATGTTCATGATCAAGTTGCTTAAAATTCATAATATCGTTTCTAAGAGAGATGATCTTAGCGGGAGGAAAATACTTAGAGATAACAACATCTTTGCATTTGTTCCATGAATCAATACTATTTTTGGGCAAAGACGAAAACCAAGCTTTAGCACGATCTCTAAGCGAAAAAATATCTTCAATTTAACAATATCATTATCCACATCTTTCTTCTTTTGCATGTCACACAAATCAACGAAGCTATTAAGATGGGTAGCGGCATCTTCACTAGGAAGGCCGGAGAACGGATCTTTCATGACAAGATTCAGCAAAGCAGTATTAATTTCACAAGATTCAGCATCGGTAAGAGGAGCAATTAGAGTGCTAATAAAGTCATTGTTGTTGGTATTGGTGAAGTCACACAATTTAGTATTATCTTGAGCCATCGCGACAAACAAGCAAACTAACACACAAGCAAACAAAAAGCAACCGGACAAAAAGAGGCAAATAGAGAGGGAGGATAGAGAGAGAGGGCGAATAAAACGGCAATGGTGAATTGGGGGGAGAGGAAAACGAGAGGCAAATGGCAAATAATGTAATGCGGGAGATAAGGGTATGTGATGGGTACTTGGTATGTTGACTTTTGCGTAGACCTCCCCGGCAATGGCGCCAGAAATCCTTCTTGCTACCTCTTTTAGCACTGCGTTGGTTTTCCCCGAAGAGGAAGGGATGATGCAGCAAAGTAGCATAAGTATTTCCCTTAGTTTTTGAGAACCAAGGTATTAATCCAGTAGGAGGCTACACGCAAGTCCCTCGTACCTGCACAAAACAAATAAATCCTCGCAACCAACGCAAATAGGGGTTGTCAATCCCTATAGGGCCACTTACGAGAGTGAGATCTGATAGATATGATATGATAATATTTTTGGTACTTTTATGATAAAGATGCAAAGTAAAATAAAAGCAAAGTAAATAACTAAGTAGTAGGAGATTGATATGATAAAGATAGACCCGGGGGCCATAGGTTTCACTAGTGGCTTCTCTCGAGAGCATAAGTATTCTACGGTGGGTGAACAAATTACTGTTGAGCAATTGACAGAATTGAGCATAGTTATGAGAATATCTAGGTATGATCATGTATATAGGCATCACATCCGAGACAAGTAGACCGACTCCTGCCTGCATCTACTACTATTACTCCACTCATCGACCGCTATTCAGCATGCATCTAGAGTATTAAGTTAAAACAGAGTAACGCCTTAAGCAAGATGACATGATGTAGAGGGATAGACCCATGCAATATGAAGAAAACCACATCTTGTTATCCTCGATGGCAACAATACAATACGTGCCTTGCTGCCCTTACTGTCACTGGGAAAGGACACCGCAAGATTAAACCCAAAGCTAAGCACTTCTCCCATTGCAAGAAATATCAATCTAGTAGGCCAAACCAAACTGATAATTCGAAGAGACTTGCAAAGATAACCAATCATACATAAAAGAATTCAGAGAAGATTCAAATATTATTCATAGATAGACTTGATCATAAACCCACAATTCATCGGTCTTAACAAACACACCACAAAAAGAAGATTATATCGAATAGATCTCCACAAGAGAGGGGGAGAACATTGTATTGAGATCCAAAATGAGAGAAGAAGCCATCTAGCTACTAACTATGGACCCGTAGGTCTGAAGTAAACTACTCACACTTCATCGGAGAGGCTATGGTGTTGATGTAGAAGCCCTCCGTGGTCGATGCCCCTTCCGGCGGAGCTCCAGAACAGGCCCCAAGATGGGATCTCGTGGATACAGAAAGTTACGGCGGTGGAATTAGGGTTTTGGCTCCGTATCTGATCGTTTGGGGCTACGTGGGTATATATAGGAGGAAGAAGTATGTCGGTGGAGCAACAAGGGGCCCACGAGGGTGGGGGCGCGCCTAGTAGGGTAGGGCGCGCCCCCCTACCTCATGGCCTCTTGTTACGTGCCTTGACATAGGGTCCAAGTCTCCTAAGTTGTATTCGGTGAGAAAATCACGTTCCCGAAGGTTTCATTCCGTTTGGACTCTGTTTGGTATTCCTTTTCTTCGAAACCCTAAAAGAGGTAAAAAAAACAGCAATTCTGGGCTGGGCCTCCGGTTAATAGGTTAGTCCCAAAAATAATATAAAAGTGGATAATAAAGCCGAATAATGTCCAAAACAGGAGATAATATAGCATGGAGCAATCAAAAATTATAGATACATTGGAGACGTATCACCGACCCGGTGGTTGTTGCTGCTGCAGCTGTGGAGTTCTGCCCGGGCTGCGTACCTGCCATGAAGACTCCGGCCCGATTCGGCGGCTCGGAGGGGTCCGGAATACTGCTGCCATCGGAACAGCCCCCGAGCATGCCATCCTGCAGCTGATACAAAGAGTCTGTCTCGCCCGTTGATGATGTAGCGTCAGAACAGACGGCCGTCTCACCGCCATTCACCGATCCTTCAGAATATTCACCGCTGTGGATGCAACCTACGAAGGCATGCTTCACGACAGATTGAACACGGGCGGACCGCTGAGCCGTTTCGACGAGGTTGGTGTGGACGTTCGGCTCAGGGCCCGACTCGCCGATCCGGCCGATGAAGACATGAATTCCGCCGAAGGGGACCCGGTACCCGTACTCAATTGAGTCGGCCTCGGGGCCCCAGCCTTCGTCGTTGATGTGGAGCTTGCCGCGACGACTCTTGGTCATCCGGCCCATAGCGTATCCCTTGAGCCCTTCGAAGTTGCCCTTCAAGAACTCAAATCCACCGTGCGTTGGCCCCACGGTGGGCGCCAACTGTCGTGGAATTGTCACGGCAGATGTCCTAGCAAAAGGACTTAGTCGTAGGGCCATCGCAACTAGGAAGCTTAAAGGGGTTAATCGGGACAAAGGACACGAGAGGTTTTATACTAGTTCGGCCCCTTACGATGAAGGTAAAAGCCTACGTCTAGTTGTGTTGATATTGCTGGGGTTTCGATCACCAAGAGGCTAGTTCACCGGCATGGTTATCGATCTCTTGTTTCTTGCCCTAAGCCTCCACCGGGTCATCCCCTTATATACACGGGTTGTCGCCTGGTAGCCTACAGAGTCCCGGACGACTCATAAATCGTGTCTGGCTGAGTGACTTCTTTTACATTCCTTTCCTTACAAGTCTTGCCTTACATACGGCGGTTTACAATATTGGGCCTTGAACCGCCTCTAGGCCTTCTATAAGATTTGATAAACTATCGTCTTAAATGTCTACTGGGCTTCCTTTGTGACCCGCCATTGGGGCTGACCCGGCCCCTCCTGGGCGGGTCATAATTGATAGCTATATCCCCAACACTTACCAAGATAGAGGCGGTGGAATAGTTTTTGTAGTCTGCAAAAGTACTCAATTAATGCTCTCGTTCTTCACAAAAAAATGTGTTTACCAATGCACTAGCGCATTGCATGCATGAACACTAGTAAATGACAAAGATTTTTACATGCACTAGCAAGATGTCTGTGCATTGCACGGAACATCATGATCTTGTGGGAGAAAATGATGAACAAGGGAAGGCCTTATCTGCAAATGTGGAGTGGAGTCCGGGTAAATTGTCATAGTTTCCTTCCTATCCATTAGGTATAGATTGGACGACCTATATTGCAGGATGACATGCACACCATCATCACCAACTCTGCTTTTTATAAGAGTAGAGAGTAGATTAGTTAATATTTTCTTTAGGCTACTCATAGTATGTAACGACACGAACCTGACAACATTCGATGTCTCTGTGCTCACTGTGCTAGTCCCTAGATCAATAGCTAGCACACACAGTACAAGATGTAATATCTAGAATAAACTACATGTCATAATATTACAATGTAGATCCAGAATTTAATATAACACATACCTACATAGCTCAAGGCTAGCTCGCAACAAAAACATAGCGGAAAAGAAAATAAAATCTCCATGAAGTCCATCAACACCACACGCAAATGTCGAGTATATACATCGTAAACCTACATCGTATCACCCTCTCGTCATATAAAATCTACAAAATGAAATGTTGCAGCTACGAAGGGTCAATACTTTGAATTTATTAGCAAGTCACACAGGAATTATATAACAGACCTACATCTACATGCAAGGTATATCAAGAGGATAATGTAGTGGTTGTTTTCTAGAAAGCTAAAATTTTCCCTGATAACTACACAATATAATAGTCAAATTTTAATTATGTCTTGCTACAATTAAATACATATGGTTGAATTGGGCACCCCAATTCCAACCTATCCCCATATTAAGTTTCCCACTCAATTTTTATTAAAGTATCATCTGTCAAGATCATCCAACAACTGTAATGGCAGAGTGTCTCAAATTTGTCCATACCCAAGGACACGGCTAATCATGATTAGTTCATACACTCTGCAGAGGTCTGTACACTTTACCCACTGGACTCAACCCGAAGATTGAGAGAAAGTATTTCAGAAGCAGTCGCCTAGTCTCTCATAGGAGGCCCATCCCAACTATCATAACTACATCTGCTGGCACATCCGGGTAAGGTCTCCACAGCTGATCAACTAAGCCAGAGCCCATATTGGCCAGTGATTGTACATGGAAGCTACTAGTCACTAAGTCTATCTGATCTTTTTGAGCCTGGACAGCACCCACTTACATTCACAAGGTATAAACCATGATGTTCTTGAAACCACCCAACAATACCATTCGAGCGCACTTAGCCATGGTCCATGTCCTTAGAAAAGGAACAATAAACCATGATGCAACCCTGTCCATCTAGAGGTGAATTATATATTATGTTTCTGCTCAAGTTATATTATATATAGTCCTCACCTAATATAGATGAATACACGAACCAATTCCCGTCTACATAGCATAGCAAGAATACACTACCACGTTCTACAATAAGGCCATACTAACTGCATCTCAATAGCAATAACATGCTACCATAATATTCCTAACATGCATAATATAGTAATGTGGTATATATAACTACATGCATATAGAAAAATAATAGGATGAAGGATGATCAAGGTGTAACTTGCCTGGTATATTAGATGAAGTTCGTCGCACTCACAATCCTGACAATTCTACTCATCACGCTCCGAGCAATCTATCGCAAATGAAAGAACTCAAATAAACAACCATGCCATATGGAAAAACCAAAAGAACAACAAAACAAATATGGCAAGGTTGAACAAGAATAATACATATAGGCTTAATGTTATTGTATGGGTCTCGATGATCTTATACGGTGACAGGGTGAAGGAATGAACTCGAAAGAGTTAATGAATGATGAAATATTGTTATACAAGAGTATATATGAGATGGTATGGAACAGGGTCAACGGTATAAGGAGGAACACACATGGTGTTTAACAGATCACATATGACATATCAATTATTTGTAAAAGAATTGATGGAATACGAGCACTACAATTCGAATTATAGCGAGATAAAGTTTGAATTGAATTTAAATTCAAACAGGTCAAAAGTATATGAAATGCCGAGTATACAGAATATTACCAACAAGTATTTGATAAAAGTTTTCAGACTCAAAACGAATCAATTGGAAAGGATATATAGTTTACAAAATATGCCCTCTGGAATGAAGAATTCGAATTTGAATAAATTCAAATTTGAATAGTTCAAACATGTGAAATTTTGGTTCTATCGTATTCTCCTAGTCACTACGAGTACATAGGAAAAAGAATTGATGAATTTGGATATAAGGACCAAGAGATATAGCTAATTGAAATTAGGTGAAAATCTGTAAAAAGACAAAAAGAAACTCTGTTTTTTTACTACTGCAGCGTCTACTGTAGCAGTCTACCACATGTCTCGCTTGGATTGGCCCAAGGGGTTTGCGCACGCGTGCTCACCGTGTACATGGGAGGACAGCGGCGGCCTCGGTCGTGGGCGGCGGCGCTCCTCCGGCGGTTCTCCGTCGAAGGCGAGGTGACGGCTGTCGAGGCGTACAACTGAGGTGAAGATGGTGTCATCAACGGCGATGGGAGCGTCCCCTGGTGGCAATGCAATAGCGTTGGAGCTCCAGCGTCGGCGGTGATGTTTGGGTCGAGGTATATGCGCTCGGTTTGGTGCCCTCCTGTGCGAGATAGAGGGTCAAGGCGGTAGAGGAGATCAATGCAAAGAGGATAACGGAGAAAAGAGGTTCAGGGACCCTCTTTGGCGACAGAAACGATGATGGCGGAGGTCAGCAGCGGCGGAACTCCGGCGAGATCGGGAGCTTGTAATCGAGGCAGAGCTGGAGCACTAGGTGTTGGAATCGGATGAGAGGAGCGAGAGGAGTCTCCTGGTGTACACGGATTTGGAGGGGGTTAGGGATCGCGTGATTCACGCGTGGTTTGGATCGGGCTCGTTGCAGTTTCGTGCACGGGTGGGAGTCCGGCTGAAGGTTGACGACGAAGGCGGGCCAGCGGTGTCAATGACAGAAAGGAAAAGAGAGAAAAAAAGAAAAAGAAAACGGCTAGGGGCGCCGCTGTGCTGGGCTTCGGCCTGCTGGGCCCTCTGATGCTGCCCGTGGCGCTGCGCGCGAGGCAAGAGATAGGGATATGGGCTTCAGTTTGGGTTTAGGAATAGGTTTAGTTATTTCCTATTCTGTTTTATTGATGGAAATGGCTTTGGCTCGAAAAATGATCCAAAACCTTTTTTTCTACAAAATAACAGAACATCCTATAAAACAAATATAGTTACATACAACATAGTGAACATTTTTCCAGTCCAATATACTAATATAAAATACATATAATATTTTCATAAAATGTCCTATAAATTTTGAACTCCAGAGATAAATTCAAATAAAATTAGAAACATATCCAACTCTTTGTATTTTGAAGGAGTCATATTTCCTTCTCTCTTTTGATTTTATTTTAGAGTTGGCATTGTT
The DNA here is from genome assembly GCF_018294505.1 of Triticum aestivum. Lineage (NCBI taxonomy): Eukaryota > Viridiplantae > Streptophyta > Magnoliopsida > Poales > Poaceae > Triticum > Triticum aestivum. The sequence continues at coordinate 274,423,122 of NC_057809.1, read as the reverse complement.
TCAATATCAAAATCCAAATAAAAGAATATTCAATTGTCCTACCTTTTTTTAATTTGAGGAAGTCATGTATTCCCTCTCATTTGAATATTCTCAAAGTTCAAAAGAAGATCGAAAGGAATATTCGGGAAGTCATTTTATTCCCTCTCATTTGAATATTCGGTAAACCCAAAATAAGAATCAAATGAATAATTGGAAAGTCCTTTTATTCCCTCTCGTTTATTATTCATTTAAACTCCAAAAGTTTGAAATCCTAGTCAAAATTTACTAACAACAAGCAACACAAGCAAGTTTTTAATTAATCCTATTTAAATTATTAACATTCCAAAATTTAGTATTTTGGGATGTTACATAGTAGAAAGTATCATGTACTAGTATCATGTGCATGATACTAGCGTATAATACGGGACTACCTTTATAGTGCCATGAATTACACAAAGTAGCATAGTATTTAACATGATACGGTATCTACCTATGTTACTCTAACCCCCCCCTCTTTTTTTAATTCTTTGCCACATCAGCATGTTTGCTATTTCCATGTGCATGATACCAGCTAGTAAGATACCACATTACCACCACTATGGTCAGCCTTAATTATCACATGCAATAATTTAGTGCACCTTGAAATCGGAATGCCCGCTTGACTCTCCTTCTCCCTCCGGCAGTCACACCACTCCACCCTGTGTGGAGAAATTTGCATGCATGACTCTCCTCCCCCCGTGCTCGTCCAATCTGTTGTGATCAGCAATATTTCCACCCCTTCCTTCCCCCGTAATTTACTCCAAAAAATATGCCCACGTAGCTGTTACGTTAATCACGCAACATGTCTTACGGGACGCTACTTCAGTTCCTTAACTGCAGGTGCATTGGGACACTGACAAGTGGGCCCAACAGGCATTGTCCCACATGTCAGTGATGCAACTGCACCTGCAGTTAAATCATTAAAGCTCAGTCCATATGATGAGGACATCAATACAATTGTTACACCCACAACCCCTACTGCTACATATATTGGACCAATTACTAGCGCTCGCGCACGCCAATTAAATTATCATGTACTTTCGTTTCTTGGTAATGATTCTAAGTTCATGAGAATATGATGCTGCCTAAAGTGGATACATTTGTTTTGCTTACAAATGAAGGGCCTGGCATGGATAAGATGGATGAACATTGGAGCAAGACCAAGCATGAAGATGATGACATGTGCAAGGCGGACAAGAACAGAGTTACAAGTGATGGTTTTAAGACTTTGAAGCCACCATAAGGAGTGCATGAAGCCTTGGACGAAATATACAAGATGCCACTTCATAAATTTCGTCCAGAGGCTATTCTAGGTGCTGCATGCCCTTATTATTGGGCCAGGACCATGTAATTTCAAAATACTTTAGTATAGGCTATTTTAGAGTTTGTATGTGTGGGGAAACAAGAGTTAGGGTTGGTTTTGGACCCCTCCTTCAGGGGCCACGAAATCCCCCCTCTTCCTACATATATACAACCCTTAGGGAATCGTTTAGACTTTGGGTTTTGTTTAGATTAAAAGTTCGCCATAGCTGCAACTTCGCATACTTCGTTTGTGTTCAACGACCAACCAAGACATCACAGAACCCCACCTTAATTAATAAAGCTTTCCTCTTATATTCGCAATATCCAGATTGCAATTTCAGTTTCTTGCTTGTTCTTCATTTGCTTGAAGGAAATAGACCTTCGTGGTCAGGTTGATCATGGTTCGGCATGGTCAACAACCCCTTGGAGTTGGTTTAGTGATTGCTAAGGCGCGACGTCCTCTCACGATCGTAGTGGGATCATCAAAGTCGACTCCACCAAAAAGATAGCCACCATCTCATCAAAAGATCGGGCCCCTCGCCTCTATCAAGTGGTATCAGATTTCCAGGTTGCTCGGTGAGATTTTACAGTTTTTCATAGTTTAGATCAAGTCTATTCTTCATACCTACAATCCACGAAAAGCCACAAAAAATTAGGGTTAGTTCAGTATGTCCGAACCAGTCTGAGCCTTTGCATGTTCTTTTCAGTATTTTGCTTTGTTGAATTTTCGGTTGCATCGTCGTGTCTAGTTGCTGGTCTTAGAGTCTAGTCTTTTAGAGTGTCGAGTTTTGGTCATAAGTTGTCATGCCGCCGCCGCACCATCATCATCGCCCCTGCCATCTACCACCACCGCTTATCCGTCGCCGATCCGTATCCATATACCATCACCAATCTGTATCCATATACCACCACCAATCCGTATCCATATACCACCACCAATCCGTATCCATATACCACCACGGCTACCATATACCATCACCGCTGACATATACGACCACTGCTGCCATATCTTACCATCATATATCCACCACCAATCCGAGTTCTTTTCATATTAGGTTTGTTTTCAAGATCCATCTATTTTCCGATTCGTGTTTCCTTGCCTGAGTAGGTTTCGAAAAAAAAAGTCTAGAGACCCCCGGGCAGTTTTTAGGACAAAATTTCGGCAGTCGAAAATAATTTTCCCCATCCTATTTTTAGGCTTTTCTGAGTCTTTTGAGACATTCGCCATCATAGTAATTTTTTGTCGCACTTTTTCGTCGTCGCTGCCCTGATTTTCGAAAAAAATGTCAATTTTTTGTCGTGCCTATCCTGTTAGTTTGACTTGGGAAGAGTTTTGATGCACTCACCATTATAGTGATTTTTCACAAAATAATAATAATAAGAGTGCAAAAAAATTCAGAGTGTGCTTTTCCCTTGTTTATGTGCCACGTCTTGATCTTGTTTGTGTTCTAGGCTCGCATCTCTAGTACGGTCTAGCCTAGTACCAACACAGTACTGTCGTTGAGTGTTTATTCAACTTTGCATCTCTAAATTGATTATTGATGGCCCTTTTTGCTACCGTATTATTTGCCTACCTAGCTCCACATACATCTAATTCATGCATTTTACTCTCCCTGGTAATTTCTCTATCCAAGCTTTGAGAGTTTTGACTACAACGGTTGCCGATCACCGCGTGCTGCTGGGTAAGAACTGGTAAGAACTTGAGATTTGCTTGACGGATTTGTGACACCCACCACCACCACTTGTTAGTAGTTTGTAGGATCGTATTCTTGTGTGTTTCTATTGCTGCTAACCATGGTAGGATCACAAGCCGACAAGATAGACCGGGAGAATTTGACGAATAAGGAGCTTCATGATAAGTTTTAGCAAATGATGAGTGGAAAGGTGGAAGATGTGCTCAACAGATTTGATTAGGCCATGGAGAAGATAGATAGCATTGAGAAGGCGTTCGAAACAAAGCTCCATAACAAGTTCAATGAATTGCTCATGCGTCTTCCACAACCACCGCCCGCTGCACCTATCACACCTCTACATCGACTACAACAACAACATCGCCTTCCAAATCAAGCCCGGTCAAACTTCTTATGCCGCTGGACATACTGTTGATGCTTCTATAGCTCCTTCTACTACTGCAGAGGTGGAGGACCATTATGAGGATGAGGTTGATCAAAATCAGAACTACGTGCAACCACCAGCACCACCACGACTAGGTCGTCCTCATGCATATCATCACAAATGGTCAGGCTGCACTACCACCTGAGGTACGAGATCATGACCATCTTCATAAACTAAAATTGAATATTCCACCATATGAGGGTAGATATATTCCTGATATATATCTTACTTGAGAGTTAGAAACTGAACAACGTTTTACATGTTTACAATATCCTGAGGAGAGACGTACGTGTTCCTGCTACTGTTTGTGCTTTCACTAGTTTTGCATGTGTTTGGTGGTTTGAACATTGTAAATTACATCCTATTCCAGCTACTTGGGATGCTTTGAAAAATGTTGTGCGTACTCGTTGGGTTCCACCATATTATCAACATGAATTGCTTCAAAAATTGCAGCATTTGAGACAAGGAAAAATTATGTAGAAGAATATTATCAGGAATTACAAACTGGTATGATTAGATTTGGTATTGTTGAGGATAATGAAGCTATGCTTGCATGTTTTATGGGTGGATAAAATAAAGTTATTCAGGCCATTCTAGAGTATAAGGAATATAATAATATCATTGGTTTATTCCATCTTGCTTGCAAAGCTAAACGTGAAGTGCAGGATCAACATGCATTGGCGCAAACTAACTTTTATGCAGGTCGACCTTCATCATGGACACCGCGTGCATCCTCTACTTCCACCCGTTCTCTTGCACCAGCACCTCCGTAAGCTGCCACCTCCAATCATGATACAAGAAAGCAGGCACAACCACCACTATGTGCTAAGAGCGCATCTTCTGGGCCTGCACAGAGCTCTTCTTCATCCATGGCATCAACATGGCAAACACATGATACTATTTGCCGTTGTTGCAAGGGTGGAGGTCATTTTGCGAGAGAATGCCCATCTAAGCATGTGATGATGGTTACTGAGGATGGTGGGTATGAGTCTGCTAGTGACTACGATATGGAGACTTTGGCTCTTATTTCAAGTGAAGAACATGGTGAAGATGATTTTGATCATGAGACGCAATACATGGCTGCTGAAGATGTTGACAGGTATGAATTTTTAGTTGCTCAACGTGTTTTGAGTGTGCAGGTTGGACAAGCTGAGCAAAATCAGAGGCATAATTTGTTCCATACAAAGGGAGTTGTGAAGGAACGTTCTGTTCGCGTCATCATAGATGGAGGGAGTTGTAACAACTTGGCTAGCATGGAGATGGTGGAGAAGCTATCTCTCACCACAAGACCACATCCACATCCTTACTACATCCAATGGTTCAACAATAGCGGCAAGGTTAAGGTAACACATATTGTTCGTGTGCATTTTAGTATCTGTACATATGCTGATTATGTTGATTGTGATGTGGTACCCATGCAAGCGTGTTCCTTATTACTTGGTAGACCATGGCAATTTGATAAAAATTATGTACGCCATGGTAGAAACGATCAGTACACTCTTGTTCATAAGGATAAACATATTACTTTGCTTCCTATGTCTCCTGATTACATTTTGAAAGATGATATTAATAGAGCTAATAAAGAAAAACAGGAGAAAAATAAGAGTTAAAATATGATTGTGGCAAAAGAATTTGAGCAACAAATGAAGCCTAATAATAAACCATCTAGTGTTGCTTATGAAATTAAATTGAAAAGTGCATGTTTACTTGCCACCAAATCTGATATTGACGAGCTATATTTTAGCAAATCTCTTTGCTATGCTTTTGTGTGCAAAGAGGCATTATTTTCATTCGAGGACGTGCCTTCCTCTTTGCCTCCTGTTGTTACTAACATTTTGCAGGAGTTCGCTGACGTCTTTCCACAAGACGTGCCACCGGGATTACCACCTATTCAAGGGATTAAGCATCACATTGACTTAATTCCCAGTGCATCGCTATCCAACCGTGCACCATACCGTACCAATCCAGAGGAGACGAAGGAGATTATGCGTCAAGTCCAGGAGCTACTCGACAAAGGTTATATATGCGAATCCCTTAGTCCTTGTGCTGTTCCTATTATTCTAGTGCCGAAAAAGGATGGACATCACGTATGTGTGTTGATTGTAGAGGCATTAATAATATTTCTATTCGTTATTGTCATCCTATTCCTAGGCTAGATGATATGCTTGATGAATTGAGTGGCTCTACAATATTCTCCAAAGTTGATTTGAGTAGTGGATACCATCAAAATCGTATGTGGGCGATGAATGGAAAAACGACATTTAAAACTAAGTTTGGATTATATGAGTGGTTAGTCATGCCTTTTGGGTTAACTAATGCACCTAGTACTTTCATGAGATTAATGAACAAAGTTTTACGTGCTTTCATTGGACGATTTGTGGTAGTCTATTTTGATGATATACTGATTTATAACAAATCTTTGGAAGAACATTTGGAACATTTACATGCTGTTTTTATTGCCTACGGGATGCACGTTTGTTTGGTAACCTTGGGAAGTGCAGCTTTTGCACCGACCGAGTATCTTTTCTTGGCTATGTTGTTACTCCACAGGGAATTGAAGTTGATAAAGCCAAGATTGAAGCTATTGAGATTTGGCCACAGCCCAAAATGGTCACACAAGTGAGGAGTTTTCTTGGCCTCGCTGGATTCTAGAGGTGTTTTGTGAGAGATTTCGGCACCATTGTTGCACCTCTCAATGAGCTTACATAGAAGGATGTGCCTTTTGTTTGGGGTACCGCATAGGAAGAAGCCTTCACGGTATTGAAAGATAAGTTGACACATGCTCCTTTACTCCAACTTCCTGATTTTAATAAGACTTTTGAGCTTGAATGTGATGCTAGTGGAATTGGATTAGGAGGTGTGTTATTACAAGATATCAAACCTGTTGCATACTTTTCTGAAAAATTGAGTGGGCCTAGTTTGAACTATTCTACTTATGATAAAGAATTATCTGCTCTTATTCGAACCTTAGACACATGACAACATTATTTCTGACCCAAAGAATTTGTTATACATTCTGATCATGAATCTTTGAAACACATTAAAAGTCAAGCAAAACTGAACCGTAGACATGCTAAATGGGTTGAATTCATTGAGACTTTCCCTTATGTCATTAAACACAAGAAGGGTAAAGAAAATGTTATCGCTGATGCATTGTCTCATCGTTATACTATGCTTTCACAACTTGACTTTAAAATATTTAGTTTGGAGACCATCGAAGATCAATATGTGCATGATGCTGAATTTAAAGATGTATTGTATAATTGTAAGGGAGCGCATGGAACAAGTTCGTCGTTAATGATGGATTTGTGTTTCGTGCTAACAAGCTAGGCATTCCAGCTAGCTCTGTTCGTCTTTTGTTGTTGCAGGAGGCGCATTGAAGAGGATTAATGGGACACTTTGGCGTGAAGAAGATGGAGGATATACTTGCGACACATTTCTTTTGGCCAAAGATGAGACAGGATGTCGAGCCTTTTGTTGCTTGCTGCACTACATGTCAAAAAGCTAAGTCACAACTCAATCCTCATGGTTTATATATGCCTTTGCCTGTACCTAGTGTTCCTTGGGAGGATATATCTATGGACTTTGTTTTAGGTTTACCTCGAACAAAGAAGGGGAGGGATAGCATATTTGTTGTCGTGGATAGGTTCTTGAAATGGCACACTTTATACCATGTCATAAAAGCAATGATGCTCCTAATGTTGCTGATTTGTTCTTCCATGAAATTATTCGTTTGCATGGTGTGCCAAATACAATTGTTTCAGATCGTGATACTAAATTTCTTAGCCACTTTTGGAGTTGTTTATGGGCTAAGTTGGGGACTAAACTGCTTTTTAGTACCACATGTCACCGCCAAACTGATGGACAAACTGAAGTAGTCAATAGAACATTGTCTACTATGGTTAGGGCTGCTTTGAAGAATAACAATAAAATGTGGGAAGAATGCTTGCCTCATATTGAATTTTCGTATAATCCTTCATTGCATTCTATTACTAAGATGTGCCCTTTTGAAATTGTGTATGGTTTCCTTCCTCGTGCACTTATTGATTTGTTTTCTCTTCCATCTTCGGAGAAGGTAAATTTTGATGCTAAACAACATGCTGAATTGATCTTAAAAATGCATGAGCTAACTAAGGAGAACATTGAGCATATGAGTGATAAATATAAACTTGCTGGAGATAAGGATAGAAAACATGTTGTCTTTGCACCTGGAGATCTTGTTTGGTTACATTTGTGTAAGGACATATTTCCTGATTTGCGCAAATCAAAGCTAATGCCACGTGCTGATGGTCCATTTAAGGTGTTAGAGAAAATAAAGGATAATGCATATAAACTTGAGCCGCCTGCAGATTTTGGGGTTAGTCCCACTTTTAACAATGCAGATTTGAAGCCTTATTTGGGATAGGAAGATGATCTTCCGCCGAGGATGACTTCATTTCAAGAAGGGGAGGATAATGAGGACATCAATACCATTGGTACACCCACAACCCCTACTGCTAGATATACTGGACCAATTACTCGAGCTCGCGCATGCCAATTAAATTATCGGGTACTTTCGTTTCTTGGTAATGATTCTAATGTTCATGAGAATATGATGTTACCTAAATTGGATACATTTTTTTGCTTACAAATGAAGGGCCTGACATGGATAAGAGGGATGGACACTCGAGCAAGACAAAGCATGGAGATGATGGCATGTGCAAGGCGAACAAGAACGGAGTTACAAGTGATGATTTCCGGACTTTGAAGCCACCATAAGGAGTGCGTGAAGCCTTGGACGAAATATACAGGATGCCACTTCATAAATTTCGTCCAGAGGCTATTCTAGGTGCTGCAGTAAGGGTCAGTTCTCCCGAAGTTACTCTTTACTTCACCACTTAAATCTCGGGACGAGATTTCTTGTAGTGGAGGAGATTAGATTTGTAACACCCTCGGTGTCATGCTACAGTAAACCCTGCTAATGGTGCCACGTCATTACATTATTGTTACTAATCCTCACTTGATCCAAATCTTATTTCAAACTCAAATTCAAAACCAAGTTTAAAGTCAAAATTCAAATTTTATCAAACATGAAACTAAAATGTTCGAGGTGTGGCAAATAGTCCCCGGATATTTTTCATGTTGAAATCATATTTTTTTATAATGTGTTTAAATGCTCTAAAAATAATAAAACAGGGGCTAGCTGTTTATTTTATAAAAAAGTATATTACAAAAGAAAAGGTAAAGAAAAGGGGAAGCCCCCAGGCCTAGACCACCTCCCAGCCCCGCTGAGCCTCGGGCCAGCCAGGCCGGCCCAACCCTGCACTCCCTCGGTCGCCTTTCTTCGCCACTGCTCACGCGACCGGGCGCCTGCGACCGAGCAGTCCCTGCCGGACCAGCTCGTCGGCGTCACCGCGGAGGCGATAAGGATGCCGCCCCCCTGCGGCGCCTCGGTCCCCTCCCCCACTTGCCCCCTCGCTCCCCACTCCGTCCTCCACTCTCCCTCTCCCCAGATCCCTTTCTCCCCTGCGCCCACCCGACACGGCCGCTGCTGCCGCCTCGCCGTGACCATGGCCGACGACCTCCCCGAGCCAAGCGAAGACGTCGAGGAGCATCGTCGGCATCTCCTGTGTCTACTACAGCCAGCAGTGCGAGCTGGGAGGCGTTGCTTCCTCGGATCCTCGTCGTCTTCCACCTTCGGCACCGCCGCCGTCACCGCCTCATCGTCTCCACGGCCAGCGTCGTCCCTTTCGTCCGAGCTTGCGCCAGGAGCTCCACCTGCCTTCCCTGCTTCCCCTACGCGGATCCACTTGAGCTCGGAGCACCCACCTCGACCGAATCGTCCGTCTTCCTCGACTACGGCCGCTGCAGCCATCGCCATCGATCAGCACCACCGGCGCCTCCCGGCCTCGCCGAGATCGTCCACGGCTTCCCCGGGGTGAGCCGCTGCCCGTTCCCCTTCTCCCCGCCTCGGACTGCCGCTGTAGTCGCCGCCTCCTTCCTTACAGGAGCCCGCCCGAGCTTGGCCGTGCCTGCGAGCCGCCACTGCTGCTACTGGTGCGGCCTGCTACTGCTGCTGCAGCCCACGCACACCCAAAGCCACCCACGCCACGACGCCCCGTACTCCCGCTGGCCGCGTCCGGCCACGCGCCGGCCGTCCCCTGGCCGCACGTTGTTGCTCTGCTGTTGGTGCTGACCGCTTGACGTTGTCGTCGCTGCTGCATGCTCTGCCTGATGCCAACGCTGCTCCTGCCGTGCTACTTTGCTCTATGCTGCTCGCTGGTACTGCTCCCTACTGTTGTTGCCTTGCTCACTGATGCCGCTGCTTCGCCTCAACGCTGCTGTTGCGCTTCTTTACTGCTACTATTGGCTGGCCATGGCCAAGGCCATGGTCGAGTGTGTTGCGTGGTGTGTTCTGTGTGTGTGACCGGCCAGGATCAATTAGTTTAGGCTAATCTAGATTTAGGTTAATGATTGCTAGGTTAACTGCCAGCCAATGACAGTACCCCCCCTATTAGTTAATCTAATGTAATTAAAGTCTAGTTTAACCATAGACAATGACATATGGGACCCGCCTAAACTATTCATCCTTTGGCTATTCAATCTTTGACTAGGTCAACCCACCCCACTGGCCCCACTGGCATACTCATAGGCTAGAGTAACACTAGGTGACAAAAGTATTTATAGTTATTTTTTTCGAATTAAATTAAATCCAGTAATTACTAGAAAATATTTGAAACCTTAGAAATCATATAAAATAATCCGTAACTCGGTTGGAAAAACTTTGTACATGAAAGTTGCTCAGAACGACGAGACGAATTCGGATACACAGTCCGTTCTTCCGCCACACACCCCTAGAATATCAAACACGCAACTTTTCCCCTTCGGTTCATCCGTCCGAAAACGCGAAACACCGGGGATACTTTCTTGGATGTTTCCCCCTTCGCCAGTATAGGCTAGTACTGCGTTAGGTCACCCCTAACCCCGCGTATTGCCTTGTTATATGTTGTGTTACTTTGATTGCTCTGTTATTTATGGTGTTCCCCCTCCGTTACTCCTTTCCGGTAGACCTCGAGACCGATGCTGTCCCTGTGATCGACTACGTCGACGATGACCCCTCCTTGCCAGAGCAACCAGGCAAGCCCCCCCCTTTGATCATCCCGATATCGCCCATTCCTTTCTCTCATGCTTGCATTAGATTTTGCTACTGTTATTGTATGCTCCTATTCTGATGCATAGCCTACTTTTGTATTTGCTGTTGTACCTTACCTGCTTATCCTAAACTGCTTAGTATAGGTTGGTTAGTGATCCATCAGTGACCCCCACCTTGTCCTTGTTTCCCCTGCTTCATCATTGAAGACCCGATCAACGGGATCGAAGACCAGGCCCCTTCACCGCACATCACTTTCCCCTTAGTTGCTCGACACTGCTGGGTTACTATCGAGTGCCGAGGGTGAGACCTCTACAGCACTTTTAATGTAACCCTGTAGTGTAGCTATTCGGTCATGGTCATCGAGGGTGATTTCCTCTTTAACCACTTCCGATACGACTCTGTCGTGCAACCCCTCAAGTGTGAACCTCGGGGGTGATTCCTCTTACGTTCACCTTGATGATTACATCGAGTGGAATTCACCGGGGGTGATTCCTCGGGTTTCCCTCTTGATGTTTGGACACACGGATACTTGGACTTTACAACTATTACTTGGAAAGTGATGTGGAGATGGGTTGACCTGGAGGGTGCCCGCGAGATAATTACGAGGCGTGGCCGGGCATTCTTAGTCCTTGCCGCAAGTCCTCGAGATGGGGCAACGGGGTCACATCTTTCGTGAGTCTCTGCTTGTTACCGCGCGTTCCTAATCCACTACGATTTGGATATTTGATCCGAGGGGCCTCTGGCCTGATAGCACTAACCATCACGTGGGCATAGTATGGGCGTTCTGCGTCGTATGCATCAGCCGAAGCTTAATAGACGTCAGCGACTGAGCGGCGCGCGCCGGGTTGGACTGGTAAGCTCCTGCCTTTTTAGGGAGGTAGCTAGGTCTGCTCACCGGCCGCCGTACGCAACGTGCAGGAGTTCCCGGGGAGATGGCCCATGACCCCTGGGGGCATAGGTTTAGTCCGGCGTGCTGACCTCTCTATTAAGCCTAGGTCGGGTTGCGGCGTATTGTTTGGCCGAGGCCGGCATGACCCAGGAAAGTGTGTCCGGCCGGAGTTAATCGAGCGTGGTGGGTAAGTTGGTGCACCCCTGTAGGGAAGAAAACATCTATCGATAGCCTGTCCTACGGTAACGGACACTTGGAGTTGTATCCCGATCGATACAACTAGAACTCGATACTTGTGATGAGAACTGGATGGTGATGAGGATTTGATTGTGATGATAACTGGATAGTATGGCTCTGGGATTTCTTTCTCGCAGGGAGTCGAGAAAGGATCTCCGACCGAGGTTGATAACACCACTGCTACTTTACTTTATGCTACTCTACTTCCTCCTGTTGCTGCAAGATGGTGGGTTCGAGAAGATGCTAGTCTTTGATAGGACTAGGCCTTCTCTCTATTCTGGCATTTATGTAGCCAAGTCCACATATATAGTTTTCCTTTGATAATGTTGCATATGTAGTGTAGATCCTTGCTTGCGAGTACTTTGGATGAGTACTCACGGTTGCTTTGCTCCCCCTTTTCCCCCTTTCTTCTTCTTTCCGGCTGATGCAACCAGATGACGGAGCCCAGGAGCCAGATGCCACCGCCGATGCTCACTACTACGTGGAGGCCGCCGATGACCAGGAGTAGTTAGGAGGCTCCCAGGCAGGAGGCCTTGCCTTTTCGATCAAGGTTGCTTTTGTGCTAGCCTTCTTAAGGCAAACTTGTTTAACTCATGTCTGTACTCAGATATTGTTGCTTCCGCTGACTCTTGTGTATTCGAGCTTATGTATTCGAGCCCTCGAGGCCCCTCGCTTGTAACATAAAGCTTGTATTATTTTAATTTGTGTCTAGAGTTGTGTTGTGATATCTTCCCGTGAGTCCTTGATCTTGATCGTACACATTTGCGTGTATGATTAGTGTACGATTGAATCAAGGGCTTCACAAGTTGGTATCAGAGCCGACTGCCTGTAGGTAGCCCCCTTTCCAACTCCTTGGCCGAAGTTGAGTCTAGTCACTGAAAAACTTTTACTAACATTGGTTGTGTGTATTACGGGCCCACTTCGCCATTGGGTGGTATTAGGATCTTTTATTCCTCGTCTATACTCTGGGAATCTGATCTCTCATCTATTCGGGTTAAACATTTTACTAACTCTGACATTAGGTTCTCGTACCCACTTCCTCCCGGAGAACCCGAACATTATCGATGATTGCTTGCTTCGCGAGAAGATTCTGCGGATACTCCTCGATGTTTCTCGAGACCCTGTGCCAACTGCCTTGCAGTTCTTAACCACTGATAATCCCCCTGAATAACATCCTTGCTGCTTGTACCTTTATCCCTAGTTCCTCCTGTTATTACGAGATACCACTAGTACTCTCCGTTGTTCCGAGAATCCTTTGTGGCCTTGTGCTTTGCAGCTTCTTTTTGGACTGCGGATAATTCACTTAACCGGGGTTCGTTCATCCCTAGTTGTTCATTTGCTTTCCTAATACCTGAAAAGGCTATCTGATCTTTCAAAATCCTTTGCAACCTATTGCTCTTGATTCTCCTTTCTTGCTTGCATTAGGATTAATTCCATATGTCTAGCAATATTCTTTAAAATTCTTTGTGATTGTCATTTTGTTCCTATGGATTCAGCGTGTGTGCGAATACTCGCAATCATCAATCAATCCTTGGAAATTTTCTTTCCGGCTCAGACATCCTTCGAGATATGAGCTGGTTCTTGCCCAATCTAGATTTGATCGGGTACACCTCTAAGTCTATTCAACTTACTCATCTTTTGATCAGAGCCTCTGCTTCTGATCCTTCGTCTTGAAAACATAATTCCTTTGTACCCAAGCATCGAATCATTCAGACGTTTCTATAAGCCGATGCCTTTACATCCCCTTCTTCATCTGATTGATTACCGATACTCACATCAACTCTGTCGTGAATTGCCAGATCCATTGCTGGGTTGTTATCCGACAATGTCCTTCACATCCAAAGTCTTGTGAGTTTTTCCCTGATACATAATACCTTCGGTAAATTGTATCATCTGCTTTGACTCCGATACTCTACTTTTGAACTCGTATCTTTTGCTTGGTTTTTTGTTGTATAGATTCGTAAAAATGCCCCGATGGATTGAACTTATGCCTTCCATAATCTGTGTGAACCCGAGAGTTCTCCCGAGTCTTACTCTTCTGGTACTTCGGCAGATAAATCCTCTGCACTACAATTTCTTCAAAAAACGAGGAGTGAATGAAAGGTTATGCATTGAAGAAGTGGGAGTCGACCTTAAACTTTGTGTTCATGCCCATGGACCCGATGTGGCACTTATCATGGAAGCTTCTTGTGATAATAATAATCCCCTTGTTATAAGTTCATCTGGTATCTATGCTTGGTCCTTTGCAACCGTGGTTCTGACCATGATTGTTCCCCTTCGATTCCATTTCTCGGACAAGTTCACGCACTTGTCTTCTGCAGATCAATGCAACTCCACAACCTCTATTTTGATCTTCCTTCAAGTATTACCCTCCGGTATCTCAAGAATATCAAAGAACCGTGTTGCTTCCTATGAGTCTTCATCTAGTATTGCTTCTCACCGATTTCAGATTCCCCGGGATCTGAGTTATTAATCACTCGAGGACACCGATAAGTGAATCGGTTGAATCGATTCCGCACTCCGATTCTATAACTCTAAGTAATTTTCATTGCTTACGAGTTTAATAATCCTTCTAGTCATTCCTAGCCTGGCCGGCTATGTCATTATCGTGCTAAATTTTAACTGTGCTACCTGGTCCTTATTCCCGGAGCACAACTTTCGACAATGAGCGAAGCTTACGTCGATCGTCCTCATCTTATCTTTTCGCCTTGAACAGCAAGCTTGCTTTCGAGTTTGTGTCGTACCCATGGTTCCAATAACTTTTCACTTGATCATTCCTTTGACTTGATGTCATCGCCGATCTATTACATCTTCCTGAAATCTCTCCACAATTGTGTCGTGCTCGTCAACATTCTGAGCCCTTCCAGCATATCAATCGAATTCGGATAAGAATTACCATCCTTGACCTTCGATGATTTGAGTTGTCATCGACAACCCCTTGTCTTCTTTCCAACACATATTTGATCATGTCTTGATTATACCTTGGACTCCTTGCTATTCCTGCAATTGTTCCTTGAGCATTTCTTGTGATCTTCAACTCAAACTGTTCCTTGAGTATTTATTGCGATCTTCAACTCAAACCACTACTTGGAACACCATGTTAATGCTACCTCAAAGCATGACTGAGGTATTCCGAATATCAACAAGAACATTGGAAGCACATTGCCGAATGTTTCTTGATCTATTATCCAAACACCGTTGTATGGGTAATATCATGATTCTCATTGCCCCATTAACTAAATGGATAAGTACTTGATGTCCTGTCATGTATATCTTGCTCTGTTTGTTCTTGGGAAGCATATACTCTAATACTTTTGTATAAGCACCCTTTTCCTTTCCATTGGTCTGGTTAAACTAATAATCACATTTTCCTTTCCATTGGTTTGTTTAACCATTCTCGTAATCTAACTTATCGGAGCAGAGTTAATTCTCTACTTAGGTAAACACCTCGGTGTGCGACTCTGTCAGCAAGACCTTGTTACTATTGTTGATAACATTCCGGTAGCCACCGATGGACGAGAACTTTGCCTATTGGTCCGCCTCGTTCAACGAGCAGGAAAATAGTTCTCTTCGTCCCTCGCCCTTGGTACCTACGTTGTTATCAACATAACTGACAGGTTATCCTCCGACCTGCCTTGCTATCATGACCGTGCAAAATGTTAGCTCCTTCCTGCTTTTAACCCACATGGTGGGCCCATAACCCACAGTTCCACAGGATCAAAACCTGACTCCTGTACATCCTTGATTCTGAAGTATCCTTTTTCACTTGCCTTCTTATGTAATTCATGAGCCACCTTCCTAGTGATCTATTCTAGTATCAGACGCAATAATTTCTATTGTTGTTGCTCTGAACCCCTTTCACCTTTTGGTTAGCAATCGAATGATGGCATGCCCGTTAAAACTTCTCATGGTACCTTCATACCTTGCTCTCGATGTTTTATTCAGTTTCAACTCGAGAGATACTTCCGCCTCATTCCCTGAATTGCTCACTAGATAATTAACCTTATAAGGGTCAGTTCTCCCGAAGTTACTCTTTACTTCACCACTTAAATCTCGGGACGAGATTTCTTGTAGTGGAGGAGATTTGTAACACCCCCGGTGTCATGCTACAGTAAACCCTGCTAATGGTGCCACGTCATTACATTATTGTTACTAATCCTCGCTTGATCCAAATCTTATTTCAAACTCAAATTCAAAACCAAGTTTAAAGTCAAAATTCAAATTTTATCAAACATGAAACTAAAATGTTCGAGGTGTGGCAAATAGTCCCCGGATATTTTTCATGTTGAAATCATATTTTTTATAATGTGTTTAAATGCTCTAAAAATAATAAAACAGGGGCTAGCTGTTTATTTTATAAAAAAAGTATATTACAAAAGAAAAGGTAAAGAAAAGGGGAAGCCCCCAGGCCTAGACCACCTCCCAGCCCCGCTGAGCCTCGGGCCAGCCAGGCCGGCCCAACCCTGCACTCCCTCGGTCGCCTTTCTTCGCCACTGCTCACGCGACCGGGCGCCTGCGACCGAGCAGTCCCTGCCGGACCAGCTCGTCGGCGTCACCGCGGAGGCGATAAGGATGCCGCCCCCCTGCGGCGCCTCGGTCCCCTCCCCCACTTGCCCCCTCGCTCCCCACTCCGTCCTCCACTCTCCCTCTCCCCAGATCCCTTTCTCCCCTGCGCCCACCCGACGCGGCCGCTGCTGCCGCCTCGCCGTGACCATGGCCGACGACCTCCCCGAGCCAAGCGAAGACGTCGAGGAGCATCGTCGGCATCTCCTGCGTCTACTACAGCCAGCAGTGCGAGCTGGGAGGCGTTGCTTCCCCGGATCCTCGTCGTCTTCCACCTTCGGCACCGCCGCCGTCACCGCCTCATCGTCTCCGCGGCCAGCGTCGTCCCTTTCGTCCGAGCTTGCGCCAGGAGCTCCACCTGCCTCCCCTGCTTCCCCTACGCGGATCCACTCGAGCTCGGAGCACCCACCTCGACCGAATCGTCCGTCTTCCTCGACTACGGCCGCTGCGGCCATCGCCGTCGATCTGCACCACCGGCGCCTCCCGGCCTCGCCGAGCTCGTCCACGGCTTCCCTGGGGTGAGCCGCCGCCCGTTCCCCTTCTCCCCGCCTCGGACTGCCGCTGTAGTCGCTGCCTCCTTCCTTACAGGAGCCCGCCCGAGCTTGGCCGTGCCTGCGAGCCGCCACTGCTGCTACTGGTGCGGCCTGCTACTGCTGCTGCAGCCCACGCACACCCAAAGCCACCCACGCCACGACGCCCCGTACTCCCGCTGGCCGCGTCCGGCCACGCGCCGGCCGTCCCCTGGCCGCACGTTGTTGCTCTGCTGTTGGTGCTGACCGCTTGACGTTGTCGTCGCTGCTGCATGCTCTGCCTGATGCCAACGCTGCTCCTGCCGTGCTACTTTGCTCTATGCTGCTCGCTGGTACTGCTCCCTACTGTTGTTGCCTTGCTCACTGATGCCGCTGCTTCGCCTCAACACTGCTGTTGCGCTTCTTTACTGCTACTATTGGCTGGCCATGGCCAAGGCCATGGTCGAGTGTGTTGCGTGGTGTGTTCTGTGTGTGTGACCGGCCAGGATCAATTAGTTTAGGCTAATCTAGATTTAGGTTAATGATTGCTAGGTTAACTGCCAGCCAATGACAGTACCCCCCCTATTAGTTAATCTAATGTAATTAAAGTCTAGTTTAACCATAGACAATGACATATGGGACCCGCCTAAACTATTCATCCTTTGGCTATTCAATCTTTGACTAGGTCAACCCACCCCACTGGCCCCACTGGCATACTCATAGGCTAGAGTAACACTAGGTGACAAAAGTATTTATAGTTATTTTTTTCGAATTAAATTAAATCCAGTAATTACTAGAAAATATTTGAAACCTTAGAAATCATATAAAATAATCCGTAACTCGGTTGGAAAAACTTTGTACATGAAAGTTGCTCAGAACGACGAGACGAATTCGGATACACAGTCCGTTCTTCCGCCACACACCCCTAGCATATCAAACACGCAACTTTTCCCCTTCGGTTCATCCGTCCGAAAACGCGAAACACCGGGGATACTTTCTTGGATGTTTCCCCCTTCGCCAGTATAGGCTAGTACTGCGTTAGGTCACCCCTAACCCCGCGTATTGCCTTGTTATATGTTGTGTTACTTTGATTGCTCTGTTATTTATGGTGTTCCCCCTCCGTTACTCCTTTCCGGTAGACCTCGAGACCGATGCTGCCCCTGTGATCGACTACGTCGACGATGACCCCTCCTTGCCAGAGCAACCAGGCAAGCCCCCCCTTTGATCATCCCGATATCGCCCATTCCTTTCTCTCATGCTTGCATTAGATTTTGCTACTGTTATTGTATGCTCCTATTCTGATGCATAGCCTACTTTTGTATTTGTTGTTGTACCTTACCTGCTTATCCTAAACTGCTTAGTATAGGTTGGTTAGTGATCCATCAGTGACCCCCACCTTGTCCTTGTTGCCCCTGCTTCATCATTGAAGACCCGATCAACGGGATCGAAGACCAGGCCCCTTCACCGCACATCACTTTCCCCTTAGTTGCTCGACACTGCTGGGTTACTATCGAGTGCCGAGGGTGGGACCTCTACAGCACTTCTAATGTTAACCCTGTAGTGTAGCTATTCGGTCATGGTCATCGAGGGTGATTTCCTCTTTAACCACTTCCGATACGACTCTGTCGTGCAACCCCTCAAGTGTGAACCTCGGGGGTGATTCCTCTTACGTTCACCTTGATGATTACATCGAGTGGAATTCACTGGGGGTGATTCCTCGGGTTTCCCTCTTGATGTTTGGACACACGGATACTTGGACTTTACAACTGTTACTTGGAAAGTGATGTGGAGACGGGTTGACCTGGAGGGTGCCCGCGAGATAATTACGAGGCGTGGCCGGGCATTCTTAGTCCTTGCCGCAAGTCCTTGAGACGGGGCAACGGGGTCACATCTTTCGTGAGTCTCTGCTTGTTACCGCGCGTTCCTAATCTACTACGATTTGGATATTTGATCCGAGGGGCCTCTGGCCTGATAGCACTAACCATCACGTGGGCATAGTATGGGCGTTCTGCGTCGTGTACATCAGCCGAAGCTTGATAGACGTCAGCGACGGAGCGGCGCGCGCCGGGTTGGACTGGTAAGCTCCTGCCTTTTTAGGGAGGTAGCTAGGTCTGCTCACCGGCCGCCTACGCAACGTGCAGGAGTTCCCGGGGAGATGGCCCATGACCCCTGGGGGCATAGGTTTAGTCCGGCGTGCTGACCTCTCTATTAAGCCTAGGTCGGGTTGCGGCGTATTGTTTGGCCGAGGCCGGGCATGACCCAGGAAAGTGTGTCCGGCCGGAGTTAATCGAGCGTGGTGGGTAAGTTGGTGCACCCCTGCAGGGAAGAAAACATCTATCGATAGCCTGTCCTACGGTAACGGACACTTGGAGTTGTATCCCGATCGATACAACTAGAACTGGATACTTGTGATGAGAACTGGATGGTGATGAGGATTTGATTGTGATGATAACTGGATAGTATGGCTCTGGGATTTCTTTCTCGCAGGGAGTCGAGAAAGGATCTCCGGCCGAGGTTGATAACACCACTGCTACTTTACTTTATGCTACTCTACTTCCTCCTGTTGCTGCAAGATGGTGGGTTCGAGAAGATGCTAGTCTTTGATAGGACTAGGCCTTCTCTCTATTCTGGCATTTATGTAGCCAAGTCCACATATATAGCCTTCCTTTGATAATGTTGCATATGTAGTGTAGATCCTTGCTTGCGAGTACTTTGGATGAGTACTCACGGTTGCTTTGCTCCCCCTTTTCCCCCCTTCTTCTTCTTTCCGGCTGATGCAACCAGATGACGGAGCCCAGGAGCCAGATGCCACCGCCGATGCTTACTACTACGTGGAGGCCGCCGATGACCAGGAGTAGTTAGGAGGCTCCCAGGCAGGAGGCCTTGCCTTTTCGATCGATGTTGCTTTTGTGCTAGCCTTCTTAAGGCAAACTTGTCTAACTTATGTCTGTACTCAGATATTGTTGCTTCCGCTGACTCTTGTGTTATCGAGCTTATGTATTCGAGCCCTCGAGGCCCCTCGCTTGTAACATAAAGCTTGTATTATTTTAATTTGTGTCTAGAGTTGTGTTGTGATATCTTCCCGTGAGTCCTTGATCTTGATCGTACACATTTGCGTGTATGATTAGTGTACGATTGAATCGAGGGTGTCACACTCTTCCATCTTTGGAGAAGGTTAATTTT
This sequence comes from Triticum aestivum, assembly GCF_018294505.1. Taxonomy (NCBI): domain Eukaryota; kingdom Viridiplantae; phylum Streptophyta; class Magnoliopsida; order Poales; family Poaceae; genus Triticum; species Triticum aestivum. The sequence continues at coordinate 274,403,174 of NC_057809.1, read as the reverse complement.
GATGCTAAACAACATGCTGAATTGATCTTAAAAATGCATGAGCTAACTAAGGAGAACATTGAGTGTATGAGTGATAAATATAAACTTGCTGGAGATAAGGATAGAAAACATGTTGTCTTTGCACCTGGAGATCTTGTTTGGTTACATTTGTGTAAGGACATATTTCCTGATTTGCGCAAATTAAAGCTAATGCCACGTGCTGATGGTCCATTTAAGGTGTTAGAGAAAATAAAGGATAATGCATATAAACTTGAGCTGCCTGCAGATTTTGGGGTTAGTCCCACTTTTAACAATGCAGATTTGAAGCCTTATTTGGGATAGGAAGATGATCTTCCGCCGAGGATGACCTCATTTCAAGAAGGGGAGGATAATGAGGACATCAATACCATTGGTACACCCACAACCCCTACTGCTAGATATACTGGACCAATTACTCGAGCTCGCGCATGCCAATTAAATTATCGGGTACTTTCGTTTCTTGGTAATGATTCTAATGTTCATGAGAATATGATGTTACCTAAATTGGATACATTTTTTTGCTTACAAATGAAGGGCCCGACATGGATAAGAGGGATGAACACTCGAGCAAGACAAAGCATGGAGATGATGGCATGTGCAAGGCGAACAAGAACGGAGTTACAAGTGATGATTTCAGGACTTTGAAGCCACCATAAGGAGTGCGTGAAGCCTTGGACGAAATATACAGGATGCCACTTCATAAATTTCGTCCAGAGGCTATTCTAGGTGCTGCGTCACCTTATTATTGGGCTAGGCCCATGTAATTTCAAAATACTTATGTATAGGCTATTTTTAGAGTCCATATGTGTGGGGAAACAAGAGTTAGGGTTGGTTTTGGACCCCTCCTACAAGGGCCACGAAATTCCCCCCTCTTCCTCCATATTTACAGCCCTTAGGGTGTCATTTAGACTTTGGGTTTTGCTTAGATTAAAATTTCACCACAGCTGCAACTTCACGTACTTTGTTCGTGTTCAACGACCAAACTAAGACATCATAGAACCCCACCTTCATTAATAAAGCTTTCCTCTTATATTCGCAATATCCAGATTGGAATTTCAGTTTCTTTCTTGTTCTTCATTTGCTTGAAGGAAATAGACCTTCGTGGTCAGGTTGATCCTACTCAGGCATGGTCAATAACCCCTCGGACGATCGTAGTCGGATCGCCAAAGTCCACTCCATGAAAAATGATAGCCACCATCTCATCGAAAGATCGGGCCCCTCGCCCCTATCACCATATCTTACATAGCTGTGCCATTGCTCTCTATAAATACTGCACCTCCCACGGCATTCGATGGAATGCTCACATTCATCGCTATCAACTCCCCCTCCCTCTCACGTCGACCACCATGGCATCGTCCCTCCCAAGCCCTAGGTGCCCCTCGCGGACGGTCACGCATCGCCGTTCCATTCCTCGCCGCCACTAGTCGAGGAGGACGCATCGGCGTTCCGCTCCTCACCGCGATGCGTCGAGGTGGACACATCGGCGTTTGCAGTCTCGCCAGCACGCGCGCCGGAGGACATGTCGGCTCCCCGCTACGAGGAGAACGCCGCGCCGCCTGCCAAGCCCCCAGCCTGGAGGAGCTTTGGTAAGAAATGGATGTCGCCTTGTGGGCGGCTTTGCCTCTGGCAGAGCACGCTAAAATAGAGGCGGAGAAGAAGGCCGAGGATGAGAAGCACGCCGTGAGGCATGCTGCTTGGCAGGCCTATGTCACACCCGAGAGAGTCACGCAATTGGCTCTTTAACAGAAGGCTCGTGCGAGGGTCGTGAGGGTAGCAGAGGACACCCATGCCAAAGCCCTGAGTGCAGTCGGGCCCAAGTGCCTCATCTACACTTGGCGGTACGTGGACCGGGTGCACGCTTCCAGCGAGGAGGAGTACCTGTTGGCGCCGGATCACCACACCGGTGAAATCACGCTCGCCTGCCGGCAAGCCGCCAATCAGCACCTCACGAGTTGCCAGGTTGAGGTAGACGTGTTGTGTCGGTGCGCTGGGAAACAGCCGCGCACCAGGGCACTCGTGGCACACCGCAAGCGCTCCTGCGAGCGTCGTGGCTTTTATTAGGAATAATTTAGTTTCGTAAGGCGATCTCATTAGTTTTGGGACGCAAATGATAAATCACGAACGTTCGGGAATTATTAGCGTCCTTAATTAAGTATGTAAAAGGAAAAGTTTGGAAACCTTATGTATCCATAGGCATTTCGTAAGTACGTGCATATAGCACAAACTTTACTATATACTATTGCACTACACGTCTCTCTCTATATATGCTTACAGACTGTGCTACTAAGGCCCAGTTCTTTTGCCAGAATCTGGAAATTCTCCCAGAATCCGACCCCTACCCAGCTTCTCCCAGAATCTTTGAGCCCCATTTGTTTTATAATCCTATCTAATTAGACCCTAACTAGATAGGATTGTAAAACAAACGAGGCCCAAAGATTCTGGGAGAAGCTGGGTAGGGGTCGGATTCTGGGAGAATCCCCAGATTATGGCAAAAGAACTAGGCCTAATATTACTTATGTAGGTGCAAATGCACGTTTTAACATTATGATGCGGTTTTTTTATAAAAGTAGAAAAACAACACTAGTCAAGCTTGTGAAACGATTCAATGCAAAACGAATGCAAAAAAGCTCATTTGATTGTTTACTTTTAGCTTCTTTCTTTGTGGTTATTTCTCTATCGTACTTTTTAGGGAGTATCTCACTGGTCGGGAAGGCATGCAAATTCCCAAACCGCTTCCTACACCCTGTATCGAATATTTTGCCTAACAAGTTGTGCCGTGCAATTGGAATTCCAACTTGAGTACTACTACTAGGAGTACCAGGGGCCAGTTATTTTAGGCTTCCAGATTAGTAATCGCATAACTACTACCTCCATCCTGGTTTATTGGTCCCCATTGTAATCTGTGTCAAATTTTGACCATAAATTTAACTAATGTTTATGCATGTCACCCAAAATTATATAAATTTTGTTGACATGCACTAACAATTTATCAGTTAAATCTTTGGTCAAAATTTAGCATAAATTACAATGATGACTAATAAACTGGGACGGAGGTAGTAGTTTAGAAGCCCAAATAAATGAGTGAGGCGCCTTATGTTACTCTCCACTATGACTAGTCTTATGGGAAAAGCTGGGGAAGAGACAACTTATTATTTAAGCCCCAAAAGAACTGGCCCTAGGAGTAGTAGCTAGGGATCGAGTGTGCGAGATGAACCAGACAAAGTAAATGCAGAGAGATGACATGCAAAAAACATGGAGGGATGTGGTGGTTGCTTGTCCGTTTATTTTACCAGGCCACTTATTACTAGGAGTGGTTGGGTTTTGTGATATGACAGCTTTACTACCGTGCCACGAGCGGGGTTTGACTCCCATGTAGCGCCGCCCTCTACACTCGTACTACCTCGGTCATGGTTTATTAGTCCCCCATTCAATTTGACTGAAGATTTAACTGACAAAATGTTAGTGCATGTCAACAAAAACTATATCATTGGATTCATATTTGAACATAGTTTTCAATGATATAATGTCTGGTGACATGCATGAAAAATTATCGTACTATATATAATGTTAGTTAAATTTATAGTCGTACTAATATATAGTAAGGTGCCCGTACGTTGCACGGAACAGTGATATGCATTGATTGGGGAGTTGTTTATTTTGACAAAGTATGTGGGGGTCATCTGATGTGTAACGAGTATCGATAGGTTTCTTCGGATATTATTTCTTCTCTAGAGCTCACAAAATTCTGGGTGAAATAGATAAAAAAGTATCTTTTGCAAACAAAAGCGTTCAACCTGCATCCAAAACTTGTGAAGAAAGAACACTTATTGTGCTTTGCAAGAAATGATCTTTAAGAATTAGTTTTTGAGTATCGATTTTGTTTATTTTTTTCTAGACCACCATGAATGTACCCCCTCCGTCTAGGTGAATAATTCATCTTAAGTTGTGCAACATGACCAAGAATGAGGGGAAAACGAGAGAACTTAATGTTTATTTGCGAATTAATAGCATTGCATGAATGAACTAACCACTGCATGTCGTGTTTGGTAGTCCTGAGTCATTGAAAACATGCACGCCCCACATCTCTTATTGGTTGATATGTCAAGAAACAAGAAACGAGGTGGGAGTTAATGCATCGTGCCTAAGTGTTTTTGGATTATTTAGTTTTCGTAAGGTGACTTAGAGCGAGTACAATAAGGTACAATCAGCAGGTTGTAAGAAGTAGAGGAGAGAGGATATGAGAGAGAATGCAAGCGGGCACTCATGCAAGAGCCAGCTGTAGCATGTGCTCCTAGGCACTATGTGAGAGTGGAAAGTGGGCCATGTATTAATAAAGTAGCACATACTTATAGCTAATTGTTATACATGTTGGCTACATATGACATGACACTTTCTTATAGTCAACAGTTGGCTATACTATTAAGTATTAACCATGCTCTTATGCACCTAGACGGAGGGACTAAATTAGGATGACTTGGAAGGGGTAGAGGAGATGTAAGAAATGGTTCATAAGACTTTCACCAGTACTGTAGTAAAAATTCTCAATTAATCTCATAAATGGAAAGCGAGAAATCTAATGGACCAAAGCATACATGGAAGATTGTAGAATAAACCATAAATGGATACACTTTTATTAAAGCGTCATACTCTAATAGAGCAAGATCATGCATGGACGGTTCTATACTATATAAATAAGAAGTCTCCACATGCTTAGACATCAGATTACATCGAGCGAACACTAATGATCAACATTTAACTTGGTAATGCATATGTCCAGGTGAAGCTCCTTGGAGTCCTCGTGCACAATATTGGGGTGAAAATCATACCATGGTTCTTCCATGTCCACTTTGCCAAGAACGGAGCAGCTCGGCACAGTCCGAGTCAACGTCATGGAGCCGTGGTGGCAGCCCACGTACCTCTGAGGGGCAGTAATAGTGAGCACACACCTGTACACCAGTCTCGTGTCAGCGTCAGCGGAGTTTCCCCTGACGCAGACTACATAGACAGGGCGGTGGCCAACGCAGGCGTTGCCGGTGCCCACGACCAAGAGGAAGAAGCTGCCATCCTCCACCGCGACTAGCAGGCGGCGATGATCCTCCAGCGACTCCGGCACAGTGAACGGGTAGCACATCTCATACTTGATGTTCACCGCCGCGGGCCAGTAGTGTTCGACGGACGTGTCGTGAGGTGATGCACGAGGCTCGCCGGCGAGCTCTCAAACGACAGTGTGCACTCATAGTAGTAGCAGGGCGCGTGAGCGCATCTGGAACTATGCTCCGCCAGCAAGTGCTGGTCAACGTACCTCTCGCAGCCGAAAATCTTGTAAACGCAGGGCACCTTGGAGGCATCGACTAGGCTGTCCATGAAATGGGAGTGGCTGTAGGGGACGTTGCGCCAGGTGAATATATGAGCAAGTTACTATGAGATTTAATCCGAATAAGCACAAAATAAATCATGATGGCTATAACAGAGATTAAACCAATCATGTGGACTAGCATAGTAGATGAACAGATCGAATCTAGGACACAGACTAGAAACATGAATTCTACCACAATTTCGAGCAGGAAGGACATAAACACATACGGTGCAACGGGAGCAGCACCGTTGGCATTGAGGTTGTCGCCCATGTCACCAAGGAAGAGGTTGCCGAGGTCGGGGAAGAAGTCGTCGTCGATGAAGTCGTCACTGCCAGCAGTTGCATGAGTGCGCTCCCCAAATTCCAACAACGCCCGTCGAATGGAGCACGGGAGGGAGTGGATGTTGGGGACGTTGCGGCCGTCAAATGGAGTGCAGGACTAGCACATGATGCAGTAGATGGTGCTCCTCCCTAGTCTCTATCTCTACTCATATAAAAAACCGAGTTGGTGATGATGGTGTGCCTGCCATCTTGTAATATAGACCGTCCAATCTGTATCTGACAGATAGAATGCAAACTATGACAATTTTACAAAAGATTCCGGCACCTCTCTCCACATTCACAGATAAGGCCTTGCCCCGTCCATCCTTATTTCCCACCACCTCACTGCTGAGCAATTAAAAAAGGAAGTCTCTGGAACAATCTGGCATGGTGGCCACTGCCGGCGTCGTCCATCCCCATGCTTCTGCCCAGTCCGACCACCAGTCACCACCACGCCCCACTCCTCCTCACCTTATCTCTCATCTTTCTCGAGATATCATTTTTCTGATGAAATTCTAGAGATACCATTTTTCTGATAAAATTCTCGAGATATCATTAGTTTTTACACATGGGATTACTCCTGCATGGGTCAATCGTAACGGGTGTTTTGTAAAAAAATGCATCCTGATGTTCCATGCAATTCTAGGGCATCTTGCTAGTTTTTTGCATATAATTCCAAACACCACGTAGACACGGTCTTTGACCATTTTACAATTATGTTAGTATCATTGTTAGTGGTCAGCCGGTGCAGGTTATAGCCCTGGGTGTTTTAACCTTTTTTAGTAATGATATCTGGCGATTGTTTGCCACGAGCTCAATCCTGGTGAATCCCACGTAACCGTCAGATTTCCATCCGATGGTGGCCGGTTTTTAAGCCATAGTATTTTACAAAACCGCCACCCTTACACATGTACTATAACTGCATGGAGGGTGTTTGCAACTGCCATGTCTCCCAGCAAACGTTTGCTGGGGATTGGAGTTAGCACCGATGGCGGTTCATAGTCGTTCCACGCTCAGGCATTGAAGTTTGTAACTATTTTAGATTAGAATATACTAATCCTTCGGTGCTAGTAGTAGAGCAGAGTCCTACTCCACTACTCTATATGCAAACTAGGGCATAGTAGAGGGTACTGTAGGGAGTACTAGTACTATGATCACTCAAGCAAGTTGTCTGGCATCGATATGACCCTACGTTGTTGGTATGTGTCTTGTAAGTCAAGCGGCATGTTGTAGTCATCATCACCTGTCCACTTCCCACAACACATATTCTCTTCTCCATCTTTGTACGCACATAATCGTCCTATCTTCCATCCCCGCTAAGGCGCCTCACCCCTCTTCCGAAACCCAAGCACTAACAGTGGCAGAACCGAGCACAATCGGCTAGGTAATCAAGCTCATTGTTTCGCGTGTGGAAAATCTCAGTACCATGCCATTTGATGCGTGCTCGTCGGGGTTGTACTGTTTACTCAAAGCCCTCAGGCCGGAGCTTTTTAAGCAAGCTCCTTGCTTGCTGATGCAACCTGATCTTAAGAAACAACATGTCACACAACATAACGATCGTAGGGTGGCGAGAATCAACCCCCTTGAATGTGATCCAATCCCCATCACCCTCAACTACATTAACGGTATGTACTGGGTCGACATGAACACATCTTGGAAGGTGCTTGTTGACAATCGCGAAAGCTAGATGGTCGTGGAGGTCTACACCCGGCGATTGATCCGCCTTCCTTCAATTAACACTGCACTACTTTGGCACCGCGACCTAGAATACTCAGAATCTTACAGTATCCAACATGATACCAAGTTTGATTCACTCAAGGTTGTAATCTACCAAGTGCCCACAAGAGCTGCGAATTGTAAAGAGTTCAGGCTAATTGCGTTCTTCAACCACGGTCTTGCCTATCTGACATGTCACAACGGTAAGTGGATAAATCTGCACGTTCATCGCAGGATCATACATCCCCCATGGTTCTCTGATGTTATTGAACACAAGGGCTTCATTTACGCCGTTGACTCCTTCTATGGCTGGACGTATTGCTGGCCTGCTCTAGTCATCGCTACAGACGGATGTTACAACAGTATGTTACTTTCCTATGATATCATGATGGCTTTCTTATATTACTATCAATATTTACTAAAAAATATTCATGCTCATAACATGCTGTTCTTAAGATTGACTATAGTAAGAGCCCTTTTTTATTTGACTGTAACTTGATATAATGTTGTAGGCCGCTTGGTGTCCCTACCCTTCCTAATCCCAGAACCTTTCAAATAAAAGCGGCATGGCAGTTGCAGGTGGTTCCTGGCTCAATCAAACGAAAGCGAACGATTGATGATCGTTCGCATGTACCGGATGTTTTGTTTCGCGGAATACAAATACAGTCACTGCAAGGTCTTTGAGCAGGATCCCATCTTCTCTGGGTCTTCAGGAATTTTTGACTGGAGGCTGGTAAGTAGCCTTGGTACACGCTCTCTATTTCTCGGACTGAATTATCCGATTAACCAGGAGATAACCAACGACAAGGATCATGAGGGCAGCACGGTTTTGTTCATCAGGCAAAACTGTGTGTACAAAGCGTACCATGCATCTCTGCATGCACCATGCCCTGATATGTGCCGCCACGCTCTGCAAGCCAAAGTAGGAGAGATGGTCACAAGTATCAGACTTCGACCTGCTGGCTGGAGTTTCCCCCTTCAGGCACCCATCTAGTTCAAGCCGTCAGCCAATCTCCACAGCTTAATAAATAGTAACGTCTAACTAAGTGAGTTAGTTAGATGGGTATACTTGGTGTAGTAGGATGTTTATTTAGTTTTATGCATACACTTGTTCTTTTTTGGTAGCCCTTTTGCAATGATAGCTGATGTTTGGTTTGGAAGAGAGAGTTGCGTCTTTATTCTTCTAGCCTGCTTACTGCTTCTGTTGCACCCCCAGCCCTAGTTGTTGCTGCTGCTATTTTCAATGTACAATTAGTAGTATATTTCATCAGCTGGTTGAATAAATGTGTTGTTAGAACGACAAACACAATGTTTTGGAAGTCGTTGTATGGTCCGATCCTTTAGTTCCCCGTACCGTATGTAGCGCATACTATTTTTGGTAAGGAACAAATTTTCTACTTGTCGATAACATGCAGCCCACTGATGAAGGCCCAATAGATGAGCCCATAATTAACTGGAAGGGAGGCTCTCACATGAATCTGGCCTAGGTACATGATCATGGTCCCCTAGACATAAATAAGTAAATAAATAAATAAAACTAAATGCTCATGCACCAGTTCTTTAAATTCACGATTTGAAAAGTGAAATTTTAATAGGAGGATATTATTTTCTACGATAGTGTCATTACATTTAGTTGATATTATTCTTAGGCAAAGATAGCGACTAGTCTTCTTTCTCCCACCATTTTCTTCCTGCAACTAGCGGACCCATGGAAATCGTAGTCAACGCTGTAAATAGTTTCGGTCCATTTTTACTTTTCGATAAGAATGTCCAACCCAGCACAACACATTGGCGACAACACTTTATCCTCTGCCTTGGTGCGCTCGCCACGACACCACCGTCCGACCCTATCAACATAGTGAATCGAGAGAGGACTGTAGTTGTGAGTATGATAGTACGGACCCACCAGGTCCCCTCCTGAACACAAGCAAGCGCCTCTTTTACTACTCAGATGCACCCCTCGGTTTTTCTCTAATCCACCTTGCTAATATCTGGGACCCACATCATTGTCAACATATAGTCAATTAACGACAGAATTGCGCAACTTTTTTTGAGGATTTGTTCGGAGGAGCAGGCTATAAACTGGGTTGTGAGGTCTCTTTGGCCCGTCTAACAACATGACCAGCCCAGCAGTTTTTTATTTGGGAAAATAGTAGCCCACTATTACTTTTTGAAGAATACCCAAGCTAGGCCTATTTGTTTTCTCCGACTTACTGGCTGCAAATCTTTCAAGACGAGGAGGGATGCATTCCGGCCTGGCCAAAGAGTATGGTCAGTATATCTTAAAAGTAATGTCAAAGGGGTTGCAAATTCCAAAAAAATTATAGCAAATGGGCAATTAGTTTCATTTTTTGTTTTTGTTCTTCACTGATATTTTATATTTCATTGGATTTTAACATAACATAGTACTAATTTATTTTTAAATTTGTTTTAGTATGACTATTAATTTTTGGATTAAGAATATTTTGTTCCCCAGCAAAAATATGTGAATTTTTAAAATTTCACACATTTTTTAGTTCAATTTTTAACGCTGGCATTGACCAGAAAATGGGCAGCAATTCTAAAAATGGAAAATGGGCTGCAACAAATTCCATATGAGTTAGCAAATGAGTAAAAATTATAAAAATAATAGCAAATGGGCTGTACACGCCACATATTTCGATGCTGATTTATTTATGCAAGACTTTGTCAGTCAACACACGATTCTGGCAGCAGTGACTGTTGGATGTCAATCCAACGGCCGACGTGCTTCTTCAATCTCTGATCTTCCTGCTCCAGCTGCCTAAACCAGCGAAGGCGGGACTGCCTGCTCCCTCCTCTTGTGGCCTGCTGTGATGCCACGTAGGCTTCACCGGCCCACCCTACTCCTCCGCTGGCTTGGCCGCACGCAAGCAACTGCCTCCTTATTATGCAAAAAAGAGATTCCTCCCACTGACATCTGGGGCGCATCGGTTCGGGGGCTGACCCGTGGGCCTACTAAGTTGATGCATACGTAGAGCTTTGTCAACTTAGTCAACAAACGATTTTAGCAGCTTGTATTTGAATCGAACGGTCCTGCTGCTTCTTTAACCGCTGCTCTTCTTGCACTAGCCGCCTAAATGAGCGCCGGCGAGACCGCCTGCTACTACCTCCAGTGGTCGGTTGTGCTGTCGCGCAGGCCTCACCGCCCCACCCTACTCCCACCACTGGCCAGGCCATCCTTCTACTGTCTACTCACCCACAACCCTTGTTATTCTGCTGCGACGGCAGCCTCACACCGCAGTCGAACCAATCAACCGTCGTACTCCTCTCCACCTGGGCATTCACTACCGCGTCTTCCCCGGCTCCACGTCGTCCCCTTCTAGGCCTCGCCGTCGTCCACTGCCTTGGTGCTCTCGGTGCAGCGTGGTCAACATGGTTAAGGAATGACTTCCATGGGAAGAGGATTGAACGTGGAGAGGCTAATAGCTGGGTCCACAGCCGCAGTAAGGAAGTGCAACCTTATTACGTGTAAAATAATTATTCCTCCACCTAACAGCTGGGACCCACCGGAAGGGACTCTGTTTTTTTTGCAAAAAACGTTTTCCCCTGACAGCTGGGACCTACCAACTACAGCCTCGCACGCAAGGAAGTGCCTCCATATTAGGCGCGAAAAATATGAATCCTCGCCTTGACTACTAGGACCCACCAACTAAATATTTGCACACAAGGAAGTGCCTCCTTATCCTCCCTGACAGTCGGGACCCACCTGGTCGAAGCATACACAGCGTTGTCATTCTGGTCGCGAACGGGTATGTATATACTGGTCAATTGGTCTGTCTGCAGGATGCAGCAATGAACCGTGGCCGAGTAAGGAAGGGCATGTGTCATTGTAGAGGCGCAGACGTAGCATGTACACGTACGTACAACCAGTGTGCAACAAAGTAAATACGGCCACGTACGTACCTACCGGGGGGTGTCGAACGCCTACTCGCGCATATGTACCACCATGGCTCGTGTACATGGAGAGGCAGCAACAACGTCATATTCATCGGCAGCCAACCGGCTGGGTCGGAACGGAGAAATTGTGTCGTCGTGTTCATCGGGAGGCAACGGAATGCGTCATGTTCATCGGGAGCCAACCGGCTTGGACGGATTAGCCGATCGAAACAAGGCCTGGCGTACCGCAGAACGGAGGAAACAGCCTTGTGTTCGACTGCCTACGGTCAAAACAGGATCCTGTTCACTGGGAGGGGTGTGTCATACCGCAAAACGGAGGAAACAAACTTCTCTTTTACCTCCTAAGGTTGAAACGGGGTCCTGTTGATCAGGAGGGGTGTGGCATACCGCAAAACGGAGGAGATGGACTTGTGTTGGAGCACTACGGTCGAGACGGTGGTCCTGTTCATCAGGAGGGGTGTGGCATACCGCAAAATGGGACTCCAAGGGCTAGTGTTCATCTCCACCGTCTACTGCCTCCACAGGCTACTGTTCATACACCGTCGACCTCCTCCAGCCTCCACCGGCGACTGTTCATCCATGGCGTCTCCCCTGCTGCCTCCACCAGCCACTGTTCATCCACGGGCTCCTGTTCATCCAGCCTCCACCACTCATCCACCGGCTACTGTTCAGCCAGCCCTCTCCATAGGGTCTTGTTCAACCACCCTTCCATGGGCTACTATTCATCCAGCCCTCCACCGGTTACTGTTCAACCAGCCCTCCATGGGGTCCTATTCATCCACCCCCAACCAGCTCGATCGGGGTCCTGTTCATCCAGCGGCAACGACCTCTAGTACCACGGGGTCTTGTTCATCCAACTCCGATCGGGAACTATTCATCCAACCCCCCAACAATGCTCACTGTTCATCAAGAGGCGGTAGGTTCGATCAGCTTTAGTTAGCAGCAATAGCGAAGGAATCGCTCGATCGGGTTCAGTTAACAGCCAGATCGATCGATCGCTCAGGTGCAGTAACGCATAGCCTGTAGTGCAATCGCTCGGGTTCAGTAGGCGAACGCCTCGCTCAGGTTCAGTTAGAGCCCAACGGCTTGCACCCTCATGCATACGTGTACGAGAGAAACACGCATCGCTCCGCCCCGACCACCCACCGAAATCGGGAACTCCCCGATATTTTCCTCGCCCTCGCTTCTACCACGGTTTTTTTTGTCATGGACGGCCCAAAGAATGTCATGCAGCTGCGTCTCCGGCCCGCCTAGGACGAAAAGCCCATTTTCTATCATGATTTTTTTGTCATAGAAGTAGGAGCCCACCACATCTACGATGATACCAGGTTTTGTCGCAATTATCGTCATAGAAGTGCCATAAGCATAACAGAGAAAATTTGTTCGACCCGAAATGTCATGGATGTGTCTTTTTTTGTTGTGCATCCTAAGGGAAAGATCATGTTGCCAGTGACATTTGGGGGAGAACTGAACTATCGGACTGAGAAGGTTGTGTTCAATGTGGTCGATCTCCCCCTGTTGTATAATGGGATTCTTGGACGCCTAGTTCTGGCAAAATTCATGGCAGCATCCCACTATGCCAACAAAACCTTGAAGATGCCAGGGCCCGTGGGAGTCATTTCCATTCCGTCAGACGAGAAGGACGCAATCATTTGCATGGCTAAGATGTACCAGGACGCATTCGCGGCAGAGGTCGCGGCAGCGGCAGTTACCACCAAGGAGAACAGAGGAAAGAAGAAGGATAGTAGGGACACCAGCAAGGAATCCGGGAAGCAAACCTCTTCGAAGTGTGCTGCACCTATTGATGACTTGCTGGAGAGTTCCAACAGCAAGAGATCCAAGGTCGCTGCACCACGTGTGAAGATGGTCCCGGCAGGGCTGGTTGGTGTTTATGGTACTTTCACTATCAGCGCTACCCATGACGGCAAATAGGAAAGCGCGCTCGTTACCTTCCTGCGGGCGAATATCGATGTGTTTGCCTGGAAACCATATGATATCCCCGATGTTCCCAGGGAGGTAATCGAGCACCACCTTGCTGTCTGCCCACATGCCCGACCTGTCAAGCAGAAGGTTCGAAAGCAGGCCTTGGAGAGGCAATAGTTCATTGTGGAGGATATTAAGAAGCTTGAATTCACTGGTTTGATTAGAGGAGTATTGCATCCAACATGGTTCACAAACCCAATGGTCGTGCGCAAGGCTAACAGGAAATGGAGGTTGTGTATAGATTTTACAGATCTCAACAAGGCTTGCCCGAAGGACCCATTTCCCTTGCCGCGCATCGACCATATCGTGGACTCCACTTCAGGTTATGATTTTCTCTCCTTTCTAGATGCATACTCTGGGTATCATCACATCTTCATGTCCAAGGAAGACGAAGAGAAGACCTCATTCATCACCCCATGTGGTACGTACTGCTTTGTACTCATGCCTTTCGGGTTAAAGAGTGTCGGGTCCACTTTTGCAAGAGCAGTTCAGATTGGTTTTTGAGCCATAGTTGCACAGATACATTGAGGCATATATGGATGATATTGTGGTCAACACAAAGGATAGATCAACCCTCATCCATGATTTGGAGGAGAAGTTTGCTAATCTGCGCAAGATCAACTTGAAGCTAAATCCGGAGAAGTGTGTGTTTGGCGTTCCCTCCAGCAAGCTACTTGGATTCTTTGTGTCCCATCATGGGATCGAAGCCAACCCCGACAAGATCAAGGCTATCGAGTAGATCCAGGCACCTAGGACAGTCAAGGATGTGAGGCGTCTCACAGGGTGCGTTGCCGTACCCAGCAGATTCATCTCCAAGTCTGCCGAGCGCGCCCTGCCGTTCTCCAAAATTTTGAAGAAGGCATGACCCATGAAGTCGACCCCGGAAGAAGACATATCTTTACAACAGTTGAAGACCTACTTGTCCTCTGTGCCCACTTTGGTTGCCACTAAACCACAAGAGTTGCTGCTGCTGTATTTAGGTGCAACTAATCAAGTGATCAGTGCAGCACTAGTGGCACAACGGCAAGTAGAGGAGTCCGAGAGTGAGCAAGGCCCGGCAAGGCCGGATGAGGATCAGGACAGAAAGGAGCACGACAGCAGAAGCAACCCCAAGGACGTGGCAAGGAAGAAAGTGGTGCAGCGCCCAGTGTCGGTGTCAAAACCGGCGGATCTCGGGTAGGGGGCCCGAACTGTGCGTCTAGGTGGATGTTAATAGGAGACGGGGGACACGATGTTTTTACCCAGGTTTGGGCCCTCTCGATGGAGGTAAAACCCTACTCCTGCTTGATTGATCTTGATTATATGAGTATTACAAGAGTTGATCTACCACGAGATCGAAGAGGCTAAACCCTAGAAGCTAGCCTATGGTATGATTGTGTGTCCTCTCTATGGACTAAACCCTCCGGTTTATATAGACACCGGAGGGGGCTAGGGTTACACAGAGTCGGTTACAAGGAAGGAGATCTACATATCGGAATTGCCAAGCTTGCCTTCCATGCCAAGGAGAGTCCCATCTGGACACGAGACGAAGTCTTCAATCTTGTATCTTCATAGTCCGACAGTCCGGCCAAAGGATATAGTCCGGCCGTCCGGATACCCCCTAATCCAGGACTCCCTCAGTAGCCCCTGAACCAGGCTTCAATGACGACGAGTCCGGCGCGTAGATTGTCTTCGACATTGCAAGGCGGGTTCTTCTTCAAACTCTGAGTACCTGTTAAATAGTGTCCGGCTTCTCGTAAATGTTGCGCTTCTTGGCTTTTGCGTCCAATAATGGCCATCTTCCACGGGTCAAGCGAATGTGAGGAGCCAGAGTGTTTTTACATTTACCACCCCATCTATGTGAATGAACTGTCTATTAAAGAGACGAGGATCCTCAGATCCAAACCACACCATCCTCCCTCAGCGAGCATTCATCGGAGCGCGCCCGAAAAAATCCATCCCAACATGGCCGGCTAGCGCAGCTCCTCCTCTCGCTCCCGCAGCCCCAAGCCCGGAGACTGGGAGAAGTGTTCCGTCCCGCACAGCCAATTAGTGAAGCTACAGACCCAGGGATTCCTCCCTCCAGCGTATATGGTCCCGGTTCGAGCCGGGCTCGCCACCTATAATGGCGGGGAGCAAGCGGAGAGCTTTCCCAACCCCTCTAAGGGAGAGCGGGTATGCCTTGTCCCTTATTTGTTAAGGGGACTCGGATTTCCAATCCATCCATTTCTCCGTGGGCTCCTAGAGTTCTATGGCCTCCAGTTGCACAACCTCACCCCTGCGTCCATACTGCACATCGCTGGTTACGTAGCCCTTTGCGAGCTGTTTCTGGGTTGCGAAGCTCATTTCGCGCTGTGGAAGAAGTTGTTCTGCCTTGTGCCCCATACACAGAGGGGATCAATATATCAAGTGGGCGGAGCCGAAGTATGGCGCATCGCCGGGACTGGATACCTATCCGGTACCCCGAAGAAGACGTCCGAGGACTGGCCTTCGGAGTGGTTTTGTATGGAGGATGTTCCTCTCCCGGATCCTATCCGGATTGGTCTTCCTGAGTTCGACAACGCCCCTTTGAAGAATTGCCTAAGCTGGCGCCCATGAAGCCCAAAGGAGGAAGATGATAGAGACGTATTTTATCTGATGGGCCGGATAAAGTTGCTGGCCAAATCAGGACTGACCATAACCGAGGTTATGGCAATATGCATTATGCGGGGGGTGCAGCCACTTCAATATCGAGGCCACCCCATGTGGCACTTCAACGGGGAAGATGATGCCACTCGCTGCGGGCGCAAGGGACCAGACAAAGTTGCCGCTCTAGCAAAAATTCTATCTGATCTGTATAAGGGGAAGAAGAGGAGTTCCTCTGCATCAAGCCACGGGATGGATTCTCCATGAACAACCCTCGAAGCTGGGTGAGCTTCCGCTCTTTTTACTTCCATCCTACCTTGTTTTCGTGATAAATATTTACCTTGCCGTTTCATCGCAGGAACTGCGTAAGGCAGGTAGGGGAGATCAATAGCCCACCTCCACAACCGGAGGATCCTGAGCGGGTCCTCGACCCCGGCCTGAAAGAGGATCCGGACATATTCGTGGAGCTGATTGATAGGATTTTCTATCAGCTAAGCTGTGATGACGCCATGGTGGCCATTATAGCCGACTACCCTGGGCTACTCCCAGCCTCGCAGATAAATGAGACTGGAGTCCCAACCTTTGAAAAGGATTTCCTTTTATGCACTTCACCTACCGTATACAAACGGTGTTTTATAGGGAAGGCCCTCGGGACGCCATGCCGAGCCCGCGGCGACTCGCCAACAAGGGGTTTCAAAGCCGGACAGGCTAAAAAGGAAGGCGGTCCGGACGGAGACGCCGGCGCAGAGGTATGATGCAACACCTCACTCCCTGGTTGTCGTCTTTAAAAACATAATAACACCTGCGTTTCCTAGAAGGAAGAACGCTCGCCGGACAATATCTGGAGAGGTCGCCGATCACGCCTCTACCAGTCGGGCTCCAGGGCCAGACACAGAGGCGGAAGCTAACACGAGGTACACGCTGGATGCTCCTTCTACAGAGGATGCATATAAGATACCGACTACGAATTCCGAAGTGGAGAGCGCCATGAATCATAGGCGTCGCCGAGCCGTACTCCGTGACGCTTGTTTCTCCCGAGAGGCGTTTGATGCATTCAACTCGGGAGATGCGTACATCCGTGCTGCTCAAAATGGTCTAGCCAGAGCCACGGACCAGTATGTAAAGGATGTACAGGTAAGAAAATTTGATGATTATATATATCAGTAGCCCCTGAGACTTGAAATAGTTGGCACAACTGATTTAAGGATCATTTATTGTGCAGTTTCCTACAGAGAAGAATACTCGACTGTCACAGGAGCTGGAAGAATGCAAGACCCAACTTCGGGCCGCCGTTGCCGCATTGAAGGGACCTGAAAAGTCCCCAGCTGGTAACATTTGTTTCAAAGAATGATAGGTACCATATAGTGTGCGGCATGGCTGCAGATCTAACAATAGATATTGCAGATGACTCCAGAGAGAATCTGGAGGACCAACATGTCATACGACAGCTAAAGGCTGGCGAACGCGTGCTGACTAAGGTCATGCGGGAGAAAAATAATCTCCAAGACGCCAATACCAAGCTGTGCATGGAACTAAAAGATGTTCGAGCCTAGCTTGCGGACTCCATGAAGGAGAATAAGCGGCTTCGACACAGCATTTTCAGTAAGTGCTTGAACGAACCCTTAAAAGAGTGCGGCGGAGAAGCCGGCTAACAGAGTTATGTCTGCAGGTATGCTGACGGGTCGTCCTGCAGAGGAGATGCCCGGGTCTGCGGGTGATCTTCTACCCGAGCTCTCACAACTGCACGAACAAGTTCGGCAGGTGATGCAAGGTATTGCCCAGGCCTTGTGGCCATCCATCTCCCTACCAGCAGGCATTGGAGAGCTTGCGGAGAAGCTCAAGGAAGCACAATGGCGCTTCCGATTATGGAAGATATCAGCCTGCTGTCAAGGTGCCAGGGAAGCCTTGGCCATGGTGAAGATGCGGTATACCAAGGCTGACCCAAACCACATGGCCAAGGTCAGACCTGTGGGGCCCGATGGGAAAGAGATCCCCGTTAGCTTAGTGTATGGGCAAGTAGAATTAGCCGCAAAGTATTCCCAACAGGATTGTAGGCTAGATAGCCTGTTGGATGGTATAGAAGAGGAATTTAGTCAGTCTACATGACTATGTAATTAAAGTGACATGTATAATGCCTTCTAGCCAGATTGTAAATCATTTGTCATGGATGACCTTTTCGCTTCAACCTCGGGACCCGATAGTCCGGAGTGTATCCGAATACCCACTCAGTTATATAAGAACCGGGGTATGCGTGGAAACCAGGCGTAGGGGTAATTAGTGCTTGAACAGACAAGTACCCAACTAGTTATGTTATATTACATGGGTAGTAAGAAACATCTTCCAGGGAGAATAGTTCCGTTAAGGGTTCCTTTCCCTGGGTACGCATGCCCTAAAGTGCATGTCCGGACTGCGAGAGGAGACGCAGGCAAAAACATCTTGGGGCACGTATGGAAAATAAATAAAAATCATCTTTTGTTCACCGACCGAATATTCCCTTAAGAACGCTTAGCTTTCGGCTTCACCCAGTCTGAGGTACACATCCGGCTGACCCGGCAGTAACAATCGCAGATGTGCTCCCCTTATGCCCTAGCGGAATTAACGGGAACGTAGGGCATAAATACAAGAGCCAGGCAACCCAGCTTGGCCAAAACTGAAGTCATATCAATGCATATAATGGCGAAGAAAAGGTACATGCGGAAGAATAACACATGTGCGGGGCATGAAGCCCAGATAAATAATTAACCTTCTGTGTAAGAAGCCCCTAGGTATAATGAGCGCGGTTAGCACGTCAATAGTGTGCAAGCAAGGCACAAGTTAGCCCTTGAAGGCCTTGAGAAAGAATAAAAGAAAGAAAGAGAAAAAAGACAGATAATGTATATGCAAAAAATGGACAGAGGAAGGAGACGAACGTAGAGTCCGACACTAGGTGTAGAATCTTCGGAGCCTGGCTGCGTTCCATGGGTTCGGCTCAAGTCGATTATTCGATGCATCCGGCAGACGGTACGCTCCACCGGTCAGAACTTGGTCAATAGTGAAGGGACCTTCCCATTTGGGCTCGGGCTTGGTCTTTCTCTTCTCCGGTAGGCATAGAACTAGATCGCCAATGTTATAAGTTTTGGCTCGTACTTCTTTGCTTTGGTATCTGCGAGCCTGTTTCTGATAGAATGCGGAACGGGCTTTTGCCACGTCGCGCTCCTCCTCCAGGGTGTCCAGACTATCCTGCCGATCAAGCTCGGCTTCTCTTTCTTCGTACATGCGCACTTGAGGTGAGTCATGAATTATGTCGCAGGGCAGAACCGCCTCTGCGCCGTACACCATAAAGAAGGGTGTGTATCCGGTAGTACGATTCAGCATGGTCCGCAGCCCCCAGAGTACGGAGTCGAGATCCTCTACCCAGTGCGTGTTAGACTCCTTTAAGGACCGCATTAATCTGGGTTTGATGCCGCTCATGATAAGACCATTTGCTCGCTCAACTTGGCTGTTAGTTTGTGGGTGATAGACAGAGGCATAATCGAGCTTAATGCCCATGTTGATGCACCAGAGTTTTACCTCGTCGGCCGTGAAGTTCGTGCCGTTGTCAGTGATGATGCTGTGGGGGACGCCATAACGGTGTACAACCCCGGATATGAAGTCTATCACCGGTCCGGATTCGGCCGTTTTAATAGGTTTGGCTTCTATCCATTTGGTGAATTTATCCACCATGACCAGTAAGTATTTTTTTCTTATGGGTTCCCCCTTTAAGGGGTCCAACCATGTCAAGCCCCCAGACCGCGAAGGGCCAGGTAATGGGGATTGTTTGGAGGGCGGTGGGTGGCATGTGGCTTTGGTTTGCAAAAAGCTGGCAACCGACGCAACATTGGACCAAGTCCTGTGCATCTACCCGCGCCGTCGGCCAATAAAAACCTGTACGGAAGGCCTTGCTTATAAGGGCCCGGGCTGCGGTGTGGTGGCCACCGAGTCCGGCATGAATTTATACCAAAAGCTTCCGCCCTTCCTCTTCGGAGATGCACGTTTGAAGGACTCCGGTAGTGCATTTTTTATACAGCTCGCCCTTGTGGACCCTGTAGGCTTTAGATCGCTGCACTATGCATCGTGCCTCATTTTGGTCCTCGGGAAGTTCCTGCCTAGTTAGGTAGGCCAGGAATGGTTCTGTCCACGGGGCAATGATGGCCATTATTACGTGGGCTGAAGGTGTTATTTCGGTGGCGGAGCCTCCGATTATGTCAGAGTGTTCGGTATCGGGCATTTTGGCTGGGTCCGGACTATTGTTACCAGTGTCCCCTTCCCATACCATGGATGGCTTAAACAACCTCTCCAAAAAGATGTTGGGGGGGACCGCATCGCGTTTTGCGCCGATGCGGGCGAGGATATCCACCGCCTGATTGTTTTCCTGAGCCACATGGTGAAATTCGAGCCCCTCGAACCGAGCTGACATCTTTAGGACGGCATTGCGATAGGCCGCCATCTTTGGATCCTTGGCATCGAAGTCTCCATTTATTTGGGATATTGCGAGGTTTGAATCCCCATGCACCTCTAGGCGTTGAATGCCCATGGAAACTGCCATCCGAAGACCATGTAACAGGGCTTCATATTCAGCTACGTTGTTGGAGTCTGTATACAGTATCTGTAGTATGTATTGAACTGTATCTCCGGTTAGGGACGTCAGGACGATGCCAGCCCCTAGACCAGCCAACATTTTGGAGCCGTCGAAGTGCATGATCCAATTGGAGTATGCGCCGTACTCTTTAGGGAGTTCGGCTTCCGTCCATTCGGCGACAAAGTTGGCCAATACTTGCGATTTAATGGCTCGCCGGGGTTTGTATGTTATGTCGAGTGGGAGGAGCTCAATGGCCCATTTGGCAATCTGGCTCGTGGCGTCGCGGTTGTTTATAATATCATTAAGTGGCACTTCCGAGGCTACTGTAATTGAACACTCTTGAAAGTAGTGTCGCAGCTTCCGGGATGCCATGAATACCGCATAGACTATCTTTTGATAATGTGGGTACCGTGATTTGCATGGAGTGAGGACAGTGGATACATAATATACCGGCTTTTGAGGGGGAATTTATGTCCGTCCGTTTCTCGTTCGACGACGAGCACTGCGCTTATAACCTGATGAGTTGCCGCAATGTACAACATCATTGGTTCGCCGATGTTTTGCGCGGCCAGGATTGGGTAGGTTGCCAGTATGGATTTTATTTCTTCCAATCCGGCTGTGGCAGCGTCCGTCCACTCGAAGTGTTCGGTGCGTCGAAGGAGGCGATAAAGGGGTAATGCCTTTTCACCTAGGCGGGAGATAAAGCGGCTTAGAGCCGCCACACATCTGGTTAATTTCTGGATTTGTTTGAGGTCTGTTGGGATAGCCAACTGTGACAGAGCTCGGATTTTGGCCGGATTTGCTTCAATTCCTCTACTAGAGACAATGAAACCCAGGAGCTTTCCGCTGGTACACCAAAAACGCATTTTCCGGATTGAGCTTGATGTCGTATGTTCGGAGGTTGTCGAATGTGAGCCTCAAGTCGTCTATTAGAGAGTCGACGTGTTTGGTTTTGACGACCACATCATCTACGTATGCCTCTACTGTTTTGCCAATCTGTTTCTCCAGACATGTCTGAATGATGCGCTGATATGTTGCACCGGCGTTTTTGAGCCCAAAAGGCATTGTGTTGAAACAGAAGGGGTCGTATGGTGTGATAAATGCCGTTGCGGCTTGGTCGGACCTCGCCATCTTGATTTGGTGGTAGCCGGAGTATGCGTCGAGGAAACACAATGAATCATGTCACGCGGTAGCATCGATAATTTGGTCAATGCGGGGGAGGGGGAAGGGATCCTTTGGGCAAGCCTTGTTGAGGTCCTTGAAATCGACACATAGGCGCTAGGATTTGTCCTTCTTTGGTACCATCACCAAGTTTGCTAGCCAGTCCGGGTGTTTTATTTCTATAATGAATCCGGCCTCCAATAACTTGGCTAGTTCCTCTCCCATAGCTTGTCTCTTAGGTTCAGAGAAGCCCCGAAGAGTCTGCTTGACCGGCTTGAATCCCTTTAGAATATTAAGGCTGTGCTCGGCCAGCCTGCATGGGATTCCTGGCATGTCTGAGGGGTGCCAGGCGAATATGTCCCAATTCTCGCGCAGGAACTCTCGTAGTGCGGCGTCCACGACGGGGTTTAACGGTGCCCCGATGGAGGCTGTTTTTGTAGGGTCCGTTGGGTGGAATTGGAATTTGACTATTTCATCCGCTGGTTTAAAAGAGGTGGACTTGGATCTCTTGTCAAGTATCACGTCGTCCCTGTCCACTGTGGAGCGTAGCGCAGTTAATTCCTCGGCTGAAAGGGCCTCAGATAATGCCTCGAGGGCCAATGCGGCTGTTTTGTTTTCGGCGTGGAGTGCTGTGTCCGGATCACTAGCGAGAGTGATGATTCCGTTGGGCTCGGGCATTTTGAGCTTCATGTACCCGTAATGGGGTATGGCTTGGAAGATCGTGAACGCCTCCCGCCCTAAAAGGGCGTGGTATCCGCTACTGAACGGTGTCACTTGGAATGTAATTTCTTCGGACCTATAGTTCTCCGGCGTGCCAAATACCACATCTAGTGTGATTTTCGCAGCACAGCGTGCTTCCCGACTGGGGATGATTCCTCTGAAGGTTGTGCTGCTTTGCTCAATGCAGTTCCAGTCTATTTCCATTTTTTGAAGAGTTTCCTCATAGATGAGGTTTAATCCACTGCCGCCGTCCATGAGTACTTTGGTGAGTCGAAAGCCGTACACAATTGGACTGAGGACCAGTGCAGCTAGTGCTTGGGCTGTTCGGAATTTAGGTTCGTCACTGGCATTGAAGGTAATAGCCGTGTCGCTCCATGGATTTATTGCTGCCACGTGGCAGATTTCGGCAAGGCTACGGAGTGTTCGCTTGCGCCTATTATTTGATGCGAAGGTTTCAAAGACTGTTAATACCGTATTGTTATCCCCGGGATGGTGCTCTGTGGCATCTGGGATGAGAAGATCCTCACCACTTTTGGCCACCTGCCGGAGTACCCAACATGCTCTAAGGCTGTGTGTTGGTATGGTATCCGTTGTACTATGAATTTTGCAGGGTCCGTTGAGCCATCCCTCCAATACAGTTCCACGCCCTGTAGAGGGGTTTTGCTTCTTTGTAATTAACTCGGGTGTCTTATGATAGTGCACCCTTTTACTTCGGACTGGGTCTATATTTGGAGCCGGATTATCCCAAAATTTTGTTTCGGTTTTCCAGGCGCTTTCCATTGCATAGTACTTTCGTACTATGGACGCCAAGTCAGCGAAGCGTGATATGTCACGACGACTTATGGTGTTAAGGATTCCCTTGTCCGTGCAATTATTGCGGAAAAATGAGACCGCGTCTTCCTCGCGGCAGTCCTTAACCTTGTTCATCACAAGGAGGAATCTGGCTCAATAATGATGTACTATTTCCTGGGGCGCTTGCCTAATGTTGGAAAGATCGTTTATGTTTGGGTGGGTGGGTGGATTTGAGTCTAAACCCTTACCCGATCAGAGACCCAGGGGCCGAGGAGTTTCCAATCTTGGAAGTTCGGGTTCCGGGATGTTGCCCGATAAGTCTGGCCCGCCGCCTGACTCTAGGTTCAGGGCTTGGGTGATGTCCTCCCATAAACGGGTATCCGGCTCGGAGAGCTCAGGAATCAGGACATAGTTAGTCCTTAAGATAGAGGAAGAATCGCCGCATTGTTCCTCCACCACCGCAATATGATGGGTGACCGGTGGAGAGTTAATCTCCCTTTGATCGGGTTTAAGCCCAATCCGATCATAGTCTGTAGCGACTCCCAAGGCGGCGATGTGATCCAAGAGCTCATTTAGGGATGAGAGCTCCATTGGATCCATCTGCTCGGCAAATTCCGAGCCGACGTGGAGGCTGTTTTTGATGACCCGAGAAGTCATCGTCGGTGCAGCAGCCGAACGGGCGGTCATGATGAAACTGCCTAGCCAGAGAGTTTTGCCGACAGCCAGGGCTGCCCCGATGGTAATGTTGTTTTTAACAACGAGACGAGGCATCCTTCCTTACGGTGACGGCATAGTGGAACTCTCAATGAAAGCACCAATGTCGGTGTCAAAACCGGCGGATCTCGGGTAGGGGGTCCTGAACTGCGCGTCTAGGTGGATGGTAACAGGAGACGGGGGACACAATGTTTTTACCCAGGTTCGGGCCCTCTCGATGGAGGTAAAACCCTACTCCTGATTGATTGATCTTGATGATATGAGTATTACAAGAGTTGATCTACCACGAGATCGAAGAGGCTAAACCCTAGAAGCTAGCCCATGGTACGATTGTGTGTCCTCTCTACGGACTATACCCTTCGGTTTATATAGACACCGGAGGGGGCTAGGGTTACACAGAGTCGGTTACAAGGAAGGAGATCTACATATCCGAATTGCCAAGCTTTCCTTCCACGACAAGGAGAGTCCCATCCGGAAAAACCACTGTCGGCACATCCCGATCAGGGATCCCCGCCGTTCTCTTTCACAAAGCCAGTGAGATTGCCTTCGTCCCTTGCTCACTGCCCCGACGTGGGCAGTTGCCGCCTCCCGCCGCCCTCCTCAAGGTTGAGCTATGTCCCTCAGGTACAAATCCCTTTACAGCCGGCTTGCACCACTGCTCCAGCTGCCCACATCACTCCCTGTGGATATTTCTCTACTTCTTTGCCCCGCACATAGCTCTACTGGCTTCTACGTACTGTATTTGTGATGAGTTTATGTCTCATCAACTAGTCCCAGTAATCTTATTCTAATCACACTTGTTCAATTTGTTTGCCACAGGGGTGCTCATCTCGATTTTGGTGAAACTGCACAAAATGATCCGATGGTCAAAAGGTTGCAAACTTCATTTATTAGGAAGCTCGAACGTTGCCAGCAAATTGAAGCCTGGTCAGGGTTCACGGTTCAGGGGCTAGGGACTGCATGGATCATTTTTTTCTTTAGCTGCCTCTGTTCCAAAATAAGTGTCAACTTTAGTAGTAATACAACTTTGTACTAAAGTTTGCACAAAGTTGAGAAACTTATTTTGGAATGGAGGGAGTACATATTTGCTATGATCTGTCAATCATTGATATTCAATAGCATGCATGTTAGTCTCCTTTGTATTTGATGAAATGTTGCAACGGGCAACCTTGGACGCAAGATACATGTAACAGAAGCTGGAAGCTTCATAGCATTGTACAAATTTATCTTGCTAATAAATTATAGTATGTACTATACTAGTACCTCCTCCGTTCCTAAATATAAGTCTTTGTAGAGATTTCACCATGAACCACATGCGGATGTATATAGATGCATTTTAAGTGTAGATTCATTCATTTTGTTCCGTATGTAGTGGAATCTCTACAAAGACTTATATCTACTAGTAATAGCTAGCCCCCACTACTAGGAATTCTCTATCCTCTCCTTGAGCCACGTCATCAAAATTGATGTAGCTGTTAGATGAAGTAAATCAGTCCATAATAGCCGTCTAATCTTGACGTTGAGAGGCTCCGCACTAAGCCACATGCAAGCATGCAGAAATATCGTGCCACATGCATGTGAGTGGGTTTTAAATCACATCAACATGTCTGCATGCAAGCATGCACCGGTAGCATGCATGTAAGTGAGCTTTTAAGTCCCATTAACATGTCAAAAAGAAAAATATAATCCCATTATGCAGTAGGAGTTGGCTGATCTTTTTTCCTTACGTGGGATGATCTAAATGACGATGGAAGTGTATTTAGTTTGGCTACCACATTTGTCATGCGGTCATAGAGTTATTTTGTTCTATGAAATCGATAATTTTGCGCAGAGAGATATACCGCTGTTCCGCGCCAACGCGCGGGGACTCATCTAGTAATATTTAGGAATGGAGGGAGTACTATGTAAAGAGTTAGGTGTTGCACGGTGATAGTGTGAGGTGAGCCATGTAATCACTGAGCCTGCGTGTTTTCACTGCTCTTGCACGCCTCCGCTGTAAGAATGGAGAAAATTGTAATCTAGTAGTAGTAGTATACCTCCTTTCACCGAAAGCGTGGGACATCCAGCAGTCCTACCACCTCAGTAGTAAAGACCAATGAGCCGTCAAATCACATAGACCGAGCAGTAAGTTGGACGGACGAAGCAACCATCACTCTTGCGCCAGTGAGAGGTCACGTCCGCTCTGCCCGGGCATGAATGCGACACCGATTCTTTGGAGCGGCGCTGACCGTTTCGGGCGGGAAGTGCGCGCGGGCGATGGAGGGGCTTTGTGTGGGCCAGGCTGGTCAGGAGCGGGTGTGGCAGCTATCCGCATGTCCCTACCGGACACGCCCGGAAACGAGAGGATGCACTGACTCTCGTGGCTAAAATCGTACACTACACAACATCTCTCTGTAGGAGTAGGTCGATCTGTCGCTCTCTCTAACACACACATGGTGTTAAACACACACACACACACGCACACACGCACGCACCTTGGTCCCGTTGCACCTTCTAACGTGACTTATTACACCTAGACGGAGGGAGTAGTAAGTATACGAGATACGGTGGCACACTGACTTAAGTCGAATAGAAGTGCCCAAAATTTGTGTGCATGTTATAATAAGGATTCACTTAAAATAGTACGTGAGCGAACAGAGGGATCAATTGGACAATGTTCCCGAGCAGTAGCGAGATGTGTGAGGTAAGATACACCGCTGGCGCTTTTAATTTTTCTTATTAATTTGTGTGTTTCACCCTCTCATTGGTGGGGCCCAACATACTACGTGGAGAGAGGTAAGGTGACTAAGGCTGCATTATTTCTGCACCACTGTGGATAGTCTTACCACCAAAGCTACATGACACGATTATGATTGAAATCCCAATGACTCCCCCACACACAAAAAAACACGGCATGCTTGTCACACGAATGCAAGAATGTATAAAAGGTTATTTCCCTCTCGTTGAACATAACGGGAGGGTTGTGTAGCTGGTTGGCCTGTTCGCTCACTCTCTCGCCCTCTCCCGCTGGAGCCTCAGCGCTTGTAGTTGCTCTCTTCACTCTCTCTCGCCCTCTCCAGATCTAAACAAGACTTCGTTGGCCTCTCTCTCCCCTCACTGCTGCTCAAAGAGCCGGCAGGATCCGTCCACCGGGAAGGGAAGGAGGCTTAACGCTGTCGCCGTCGGCGAGGGACTACCGGCGCAGCTGTTCACTTTCCACCCAGCGGCGGCGCGGGAGGGCCTCCGACCCCTTCTTCTTCGCCGCCTTCCCGTCGCCCACCGAACCACGCCCCAAGAACTTTAAGGTATAATTTACTTACTCCACATGCATTGCTCTAGCTGCATGTATACCATGAATCTAGGACGTGGTTCAAAGAGGAAAGGAGTGGGGGAAAGTAGTGGGAAAAGTTGTATATAGCATGAATCTAGGACGTGGTTCAAAGAGGAAATGAAGGGGGAAAGTTGTATAACATTAATCTAGGACGTGGTTCAAAGAGGAAAGGAATGGGGGAAAGTAGTGGGGAAAGTTGTATCGCATAAATCTAGGACGTGGTTCAAAGAGGAAAGGAAGGGACACGGCTGTAGAGTTTGAGCAGGACTAGATTTGCTGCGCTCACATAGGGAAAGGCGTCTAAAGATAACAAAACTGGGACCAACACAAATATGCTCCTTGGTTGCTTGTTCTTTGTTGCAACAGACTGTGCATGACCATAGTACATCGGTAGATGCACATGGTGCTGGTGCGTCCACTGTCCCGTGCAACTCATTAGCTGTTGTTAATCTAAGGCCCTGTTTGGTTAAAAACTCCCTAGTCCCTACCTGCTGGGTTCCAGGGACTAAACATGGACTAGAGATTATTAAATGACATGCTAAAAGACCATGTTAGCCCTAGTAATGAACTAATAGAGACAAGGTGCGATGCGTGGCAGGGGCAACTGTTGGAAAAAGTCCAAAAAAGACTCCCTCGGGGTCTTCTTTCTTTAGTCCCAAATGCCCACTTTTAGTCCCTGAAAGTCCCTCCTCTTTGGTTTAGATGGGACCGACACGGAGTTTTTTTAGTCCCTACACCAAAATGTCCCTATAAACAAACACCCTCTAATAATGCCGCTGGAAAATTGATGCAATGCCACAGTTAAAAGCAAACTACATGGTTAACGAATTTTATTGTTAATATAATCTCTATGTTAATATTAATCAATGCCACCGTTTGAGAAATGCTACTGTCTTGCTTTCTTTCCCATTCAGATAAGGTAGATGCTTCTTTTTGTTGGCTTCTGTGTCATCCACCGTTATTGACCACTAATTGTTTCCTTTGCACCTCTGTCTAAACAGGGTTATCTGCTTCACCTCGTTGCCATTGTGACCTTTTGTTGCACCGCACAAAACACTTTTGTTTTAAGAGTGTTTTGTGCAGTTCAACCAAAATGTCACACCGACAACGTTGCTTGATTGCTTGATCTTAGTGGAACTGCACAAGAGGAGATCTTACTTCCTATCCGTTAAGGAGAATTTGGTTCAGATCTTCTTCTTGTGAGTTGTTTGAATTCCGCATCATGAGAGGTCAGTACTAGCCTTCTTTCACATGATTCTGCAGTGAGCATTCATATGTTGTGCTACTTGTACGATAATGTTGCTTGATTTTAGTGAACTGCACAAATGGAGACAAGACTTCCAATCTGTATGTGCACCGTAATATCCCATTGAGGTAAGATAAGGATATTTCACAACTGCTGGCCTGTATTTGCCACTTCCATCAGAAAATTAAGTTTAGTACTATACTTGTGCTCCCTAATTGACACGCCAAATCTTACATTGAAGGCGAAGCTTGTTTGTTATTGAACCAAGTGATGAAGGGGAAGAACAAGGGGAAGAAAAACAAAAATCAACTCCCGGTGCTGTAATGAAGCACTGGAACTGTGATGAAACAAGTAATGATATAGTTTTGCATCTTAATTTATTGCTATGGCTGGAACGAGCAATGGTTTTGCCACTGATTTGATGCCACTCTTAATGTAATATGTAATTATCTCTACTTGTGCAAACAGGGATTTTCTTTGAAGATACCATATATTTTAGTGGAACTGCACAAGAAGATGTTGGAAACATTAAACTAATCAAGGAGTATATAGTAAGCATGGCCACCACCCTAGATTGCAACAGATGGTTCCGGAGAATTCCTTCATCTGTATGCTCTACACAATAAGCCTCCTGACAAAGGTTGGTACTCGCCCACTTATTTCATCCATATGATTGAGCTTTGTCATCTCTATTGGTGTTGTGCTACTGTTTAGATACTGCCATGAAAAAGTGGTATTGTCCTTGAGAAGTGCTTCATCTGTGCTGTTTTAAATATTTCCTTTCCTTTTTCTCGAGCAAATAGTGATGCTAGCATTTAGTAGTCCTCTTGTCTTTGCACAACAGGATCATCCACCTCTGAAGAAGAATATGGAGTACGTGAAGTGACTAGTTCCGATTATGCCAGGATGAAGAAGCCCTGTCTATCTTATCATCAGAAGGAGCAGTTCAAGGATGGTTACATTACTCCCCACAAGACCAAACTAACTTCAGCTCAGAAGGACTGACAAAATCTCCTTTTTTGCTGTGATGCGCGAGTACAATGTTGTTCTAGGATTCTTTCTGGTGAGTTCCATTTTTCTAAAAGTGTGCTCTACATGGACCATGTATGTGCCTGTTGAAACTGTCAATTCATAGTACAGTTTGCTCTATACTAATCACTTTTTTGTATTTGTGCAAACAGGGGTGCTCAGCTTGATTTCAATGGGAACTGCACAAAATGTTCATGAATACATCGAATCATTCATTTCCACCACAAGAAAGGGGGTGCCGATAAGTTCAAGGCGTTGCAACATATAAGGGCGAAATCATACAAGCTACACGTGAATTTTTGGTTGATTTTGGTGGAACTGCACAAAAAGAACAGCTGTTTTATTTAGCACGAGGTGCCATGTCAATGTCCGAACTGATGGCAAACCCTGCCCATTCCACAATCGTAGGCATTTGATATTTTGGAATGGGACAACCTTGTCAAATTTTGCTCATTCATTTTAGCAAGACATGCGTTTGATATTTTCGAATGGGACGCCCTTGCTGTCAGCAGCGTCGATCAATTTTTTTCTTTATTCTTTAGTTGTGAAGTAAATATTGCCTCTGACATGTGAGTCGCTGAGATGCATAATCATCGATTGTTTTGAATGTTCTCTATGAATTGCCAGGCCTGTGTGTTTGATTGCAATGTACAGAAACGCTAAAAACCTGCTCAAACTCTTTGTACTTCTTCTGTTCCTTTTTACTTTGCACATTGTGAAAGTGCATACTTTTTTGTATAAGATTGGTCAAAGTAGAGATACTTTGACTGCGGACAAAACTTGTATGCAGACTAGAAAGGACCGGAGGGAGTACATGTGAAACTGCTGCAAACGAGGTGATCACCGTTGGAATAATGCTAGTACATATTGTTTTGCATGTCCATCCAATGCCAGTGATACAGGAATTCGAACTAATCGAAATAAATTCATTCATACACGGTCGGATTTCATATAAACATGCCAAATTTCATTACATTTCATACATTCTTCAACTAAAAAGGGGTGCACTGGAGGTATAATTAATTAACCGAAGCTACCCACCTATGTCCCGCTGAGCCGAACAGAAGCTTCAGTGACTTAACTACAGGTGCAGTTGCGTAACTGACATGTGGCCTATTGGGCCCACGTGTCAGTCAGCCAACTGCACCAGCAGTTAAGTAGAAGCAGCATTATTCTCCAACAGAACTCCCCGACTCCACGTCGCCGCCAAGAAGCTAACCGGCCGTCAATGGTCAACCCGCCTAGCTTGGCTTCAACAGGAGGGTAGAAGCGGTGGCCTTACTTGGACCCGAGCTGCGGCGACCTACCGTGTTCTACTCTTCCTCGTTTTCTGTGTGGCGCGGCCTCGTTGGCAGCGGGGCGGGGCCTCGGCGGAGCCGGTGATGTCCTTTGTCTCATTGCCGGCGAGCGGCGCCTCAGCGAAGCGGTGGAAATCCTCCCCCGCATTGCCAACAGGGTGGGGCCTCAGCTGAGCCGGCGATGTCCTCTGCCTCGTTATTGGTGGGGCGGGGCCTCGGCGGAGCCGGCAGTGTCCTCTGTCTCGTTGTTGGCGCCGTGGGGCCTTGGCGGAACAGGGCCTCGTCGACGCCAGCGGAGAGGGGACTCGTCGGAGCCGGCATTGCCTCTGCCTCGCCCTCGGTCTCACCAAACAGCGCCTCGCCCGCTTCATCGCCCTCTTTGCTAGCCTCTTTGTAGGCGGCCGCAGCCTCCGCCACCCGCATGCGGTCCTGCCAGCGCTCGAGGCGTCCCTTGCGGGTGGAGTGGTACGAGTCGAGCAGCGCCTCCTGCTCCGCGGCGATCTGCTCCTCCGCCTGCGGTGCTCCTTGAGGAGATGGTGGTTGGAGGCGGCGTCGGCCTGCGCCTCCCGGAACTGCTCCTGATGCATCTGCCTCACACTGTCCATATATTGGGCATGGGCCTCGCCGATGGTCATGGTGCAATGCACCGGCGAGGATGGCGCGGAGGAGGGGGTTGGCGCCGGATCGTCGACTACCATGTTCTCCATTGGGACGTCGTCGTCCTCCGGCCGCCTGCCGGCCAGCCGGTCGGCATCAATGGCTGCCATCTCCTTGTGGTCCATTATCCGCCCGTCCCGAAGAGAGTTGGAGCACGAGGAAGTCATGGTGGGCAGTAGTGGTGTGGACAGGAGAAAAGGAACGAATGCGGATGACTGCGGCTATGGACGACGCAACATTTTATATAGCAATGGTGGGCGGGCGGAGGGACGGCCATGTGGCGTTGGAGTAGCCGCCTTGGCAACCGCGTATCATTAATGTGGGCGGCAGATGGACGGACAGACAACACTTGTGTCGTTTGAAGGCGGAGCAATCGCCTGCACCAGGAAGCGGGGCGGGCGACGCTGACTATTTCGGGCGGAAAGAGCGCGCGGGTGAGGACATGACTTTACTTGGAGAGGATGACAATGGGGACCCACCAGGTCCATAGCCTCACGTACGCAAGTGCCTCCTTATTATATATATATATATATATATATATATATATGTATGTATAAAACTATACTCCCTCTGTCTAGGTGAATAAGTCGTATTAGAAGGTGCATCACGACCTAGGTGCAAGCAGATTGGTGGAAAAGAAGAATATTTCTCTCTTCTAAACACAACATTTAATCACAGCAGTTAAGAGGATGCCTTATTAGCTACCCATGTAGGCCATCGTAATTCATAGCATGCAAAGCGCTTTTATTTCTTGCCTAATAACCGCATGGACGTGCTGCATGCATTGGTCCTTGCCCGAGAAAAAAAAGGGAGGAAAGGGTTTCCACGGGAGACAACGAGGCAGAGGTGGAAGCGCTCGCTAGAGTTATTTATTTTGCTTCCCCCTGGTTTCCTGACATCACGGTCCCATACCATTGTCAACCTATGTAGTACTAGTCAATAAACGAGAGAATTGCACAAGAAGCGGCCGACAGCTGGGACCAAGCAGCTTGAGCAGTATTTGTGTTTTAGAGGTGTGAGCACTGCAGAGTTTTTCGATGTTTAACCCAGATATTAATTTTTCTCCTCTGAACAACAACGAAAACATCACTGCAGGTATTAACTAGGCGGGCCGTGGCCCGTCTAGCCCAGGCCAGATATCTAGCCCAGATATTAATTTTTTAAGCTGAAAATGGCTAGCTCAGTTATACTTTTTTTAGGAATACCCAGGCAAGGTCAAGTTGTTATTCTCCGCCCCGCTGGGCTGCAAATCTTTCCTAGGAGGGATGCATTAGGCTTAACAAGAAAATGGGCTTTAAGAAATAATAAATGGGATGTAATTACAAAACCTGGGCAGTAACTATAAAAAAATGCACCAAACATGTGATTACTTTATAAAATATTATTTTTGGATATAGAAAATTTTAATTTCATTAATTGTTGCGAGCGCAATGTTTCGTTGGATTTTTTACATAATATAAATTTATATTGAAATTGTATTTAATCTAACTAGAAATATCGGGATAAAAATATTTCGGATCCCATCAAAATGTGGGAAATTTTATTGAATTCTATTTTGAACGGTTGGTTGAAATGGGCTGTACTTTTAACAAACTGTAAATGGGATGTAGTAAATTCCATTAGAATTCAAAAATGGGCTACACATTCTTACAAATCTCAAATGGGCTATAAGTTCTCTGCCACACACTTCTGGCCTTACTAAGTTGACGCGTCCCCTAAAAAAACAGAGTTGACGCGTATGCAAGGCTTTGTCAACTTATAGTCAGCACACGGTTCTAGCAGCAGTGGCCGTTGGATGTCCATCCAACGGATGCCGTGCTTCTTCTTCAATCTCGGATATTCTAGCTTCACCGGCCAAAAAAATGATTCCTCCCCCTGACATCTAGGGCGCACCGTTTCGGAAGCTGACCTGTGGGCCTACTAAGTTGACATACCAAGGGCTTTGTCAACTTAGTCAATATAAACGATTCTAGCTGCAGTGACCGTACAATGTCCATCCAACGACCGTAGTGCTTCTTCAACCTCTGGTCTTCTTGCTCCAGCTGCCCAAAGCAGCGCCGGTCGTGCCGCCTGCTCCTGCCTCACGTGGCCGGCTGTGCTACCGTGGAGGCCTCACCGCCCCCTACTATTCCCACCGCTGGCTAGGCCCTACGGCAACGGCAGCCTCACACCGCAGCCGAACGAGTGAACCCTCATACTCCTCTCCGTGTGGGCATCCACTGCCGCGTCTTCACCGGCTCTGCGTCGTCCCCTTCATAGGCCTCGCCGTCGTCCACCGCCCTGGTGCTCTCGGCGCGGCGTGGTCAACGTGGAAGGAACGACTTCCATCGGACGTGGACTGTACGTGGAGAGGCTGACAGCTGGGTCCACGGTGGCAGCAAGGAAGTGCCTCCTTATTACGTGAAAAATAATGATTCCTCCACCTGACAGCAGGGACCCACCGGATGGGCCACCAGTATTTTGCGAAAAAATCATTTCCCCCTGACTGCTGGGACCCACCGGACGGGCCACCGTATTTTGCGAAAAAAACGTTCCCCCCGCTGTCAGCTCGGACCCACCGGAAGTGCCTCCTTATTATGCACAAAAAATGAATACTCCCCCGGCTAGCTGGGACCCACCTTGCTGGGAGGCTGACTTGTGGGCCTACTAAGTTGACGGGGACGAAGGGCTTTTATCAACTTATCAATATGAACGATTCTAGCTCCAGTGACCGTACGATGTCCATCCAACGGCCGTAGTGCCTCTTCAACCTCTGGTCTTCTTGCTCCAGCTGCACAAAGCAGCGCCGGTCGTGCCGCATGCTCCTGCCTCCCATGGCCGGCTGTGCTGCCGCAGAGGCCTCACCGCCCCCTACTATTCCCACTGCTGGCCAGGACCTGCGGCGACGGCAGCCTCACACCGCAGCCGAACCAGTGAACCCTCGTAGTCCTCTCCGCGCGGGCTTCCACTGCTGCATAGTCCCGTTCCTAGGCCTCGCCGTCGTCCACCGCCGTGGTGCTCTCCGTGCGGCGTGGTCAACGTGGTCAAGGAACGACTTCCATCGAAAGAGTACTGTACGTGGAGAGGCTGACAGCTTGGTCCACGGCCACAGCCCAGTTTTTTGGTGATTTCCCAAGTAAGTCGCTTTGTCAGGCTTGTTCGGCTGCAAATCTTTCAAGACGAGGATAGCTTTCATTCGGCTGGCCGAGAAAACGGCCCATCAGTAATGAGAAATGGGTTGTACGTTTTTAAAACACATCAAACCGACAATTAGTTTCAAATATCTTTTTTTCATTTCAAGATTTTAAATTACATTAATTTTTATGCGTGGAGAATTTGTTGGATTTTATATTGATATACATTTATTTTTAAAATCAGTTTAAATGTGAGTCGAAATTTCGGGATTAAAAACAGTTCAGACCGCACCGAAATATGCAAAATTTCGTATAATTTTTTAACCGTTGCCACAATATGGGCTGTAATGCTAACAAAAAGAATATGGGCTCCATTAAAAACCTTAAGAATTAGCAAATGTGATGTAAATTATGAGAAATAATGGCAGATGGGCTGTATGCTGTTTTCCACAGATTTGAGGCTTTCCTAAAAAAAATGTTGACGCACAAGCACTGACTGTTGGATGTTCATCCAACAGCCGTCGTGCTTCTTCAATCTTTGCTCTTCCTGCTCCAGCCGCTCAAACAAGCGCCAGCGGGACTGCCTGCTCCCTCCTCCTCGCGGTCGGCTGTGATGCCGCACAGGCCTCACCGCCCGACCGTACTCCCATCGCTGGCCTAGCCATCCCTCTACTCACCCACACCTACTGTTATTCTTCGGCGACGGCAGACGAACCAGTAAACCCTCATACAGTCGTACTCCCCTCCGCGTGGGAAACAACTGCCGAGTCTTCCCTTCCTCCGTGTCGTCCCCTTCCTAGGCCTCACCGTCGTCCACCTCCCTGGTGCTCTCGGCGCGGCATGGTCAACGTGGTCAAGGAACGGCTTCTATCGGACGTGGACTGTACATGGAGAGGCTGACAGCTGGGTCCACGGCGGCAGCAAGGAAGTGCCTCCTTATTACACGGAAAATAATGATTCCTCCACCTGACAGCAAGGACCCACCGGACAGGCCACCAGTATTTTTGCAAAAAAAATCGTTTCCCCCTGACTGCTGGGACCCACCAGATGGGCCACCGTATTTCGCGAGAAAACGTTCCCCCCGCTGTCGTCTCGGACCCACCAGAAGTGCCTCCTTATTACGCACAAAAAAAATGAATACTCCCCCGGCTAGCCGGGACCCACCTTGCTGGGAGGCTGACTTGTGGGCCTACTAAGTTGACGGGGACGAAGAGCTTTGTCAACTTAGTCAATATGAACGATTCTAGCTCCAGTGACCGTATGATGTCCATCCAACGGCCGTAGTGCTTCTTCAACCTCTGGTCTTCTTGCTCCAGCCGCCCAAAGCAGCGCTGATCGTGCCGCATGCTCCTGCCTCCCGTGGCCGGCTGTGCTGCCGCAGAGGCCTCACCGCCCCCTACTATTTCCACTGCTGGCCAGGCCCTGCGGCGATAGTAGCCTCACACAGCAGCTGAACTAGTGAACCCTCGTAGTTCTCTCCGCGCGGGCTTCCACTGCCGCGTCGTCCCCTTCCTAGGCCTCGCCGTCGTCCACCGCCATGGTGCTCTCCGCGCGGCGTGGTCAACGTGGTCAAGGAACGACTTCCATCCGAAGAGTACTGTACGTGGAGAGGCTGACAGCTTGGTCCACGGCCACAACCCAGCTTTTTTGTGATTTCCCAAGTAAGTCGCTTTGTCAGGCCTGTTGGGCTGCAAATCTTTCAAGACGAGGATAGCTTTCATTCGGCTGGCCGAGAAAATGGCCCATCAGTAATGAGAAATGGGTTGTACATTTTTAAAACACATCAAACCGACAATTAGTTTCAAATATATTTTTTTCATTTCAAGATTTTAAATTACATTAATTTTTATGCGTGGAGAATTTGTTGGATTTTATATTGATATACATTTATTTTCAAAATCAGTTTAAATGCGAGTCAAAATTTCGGGATTAAAAACAGTTCAGACCGCACCGAAATATGCAAAATTTCGTATAATTTTTTAACCGTTGCCACAATATGGGCTGTAATGCTAACAAAAAGAATATGGGCTCCAATAAAAACCTTAAGAATTAGCAAATGGGCTGTAAATTATTAGAAATAATGGCAGATGGGCTGTATGCTTTTTTCCACAGATTTGAGGCTTTCCTAAAAAAAGGTTGACGCACAAGCACTTACTGTTGGATGTCCATCCAATGGCCGTCGTGCTTCTTCAATCTCCGCTCTTCCTGCTCCAGCTGCTCAAACAAGCGCCAGCGGGACTGCCTGCTCCCTCCTCCTCACGGTCGGCTGTGCTACCGCGCAGGCCTCACCGCCCGACTGTACTCCCATCGCTGGCCTAGCCATCCCTCTACTCACCCACACCTGCTGTTATTCTCCAGCGACGGCAGATGAACCAGTAAACCCTCATACAGTCGTACTCCCCTCCGCGTGGGAAACAACTAGTGAGTCTTCCCTGCCTCCGTGTCGTCCCCTTCCTAGGCCTCATCGTCGTCCACCGCCCTGGTGCTCTTGGCGCGGTGTGGTCAACGTGGTCAAGGAACGACTTCTATCGGACATGGACTGTACGTGGAGAGGCTAACAGCTGGGTCCACGACCGCAACAAGGAAGTGCCTCCTTATTACGTGGAAAATAATGATTCCTCCACCTGACAGTTGGGACCCACCGGACGGGCCACTGTATTTCGCGAAAAAAAACGTTTCCCCCTGACTGCTGGGACCCACCAGCTACATCTTCGCATGCAAGGAAGTGCGTCCGGGCAAAAAAAAAAACGATTCGCCCCCTGACTGCTGGGACCCACCAGCTACATCTTCGCGGGCAAGGAAGTGCCTGACAGTCGGGACCCACCTGGTCAAAGCGTATGTAGCATTGTCATTCTGGTCACGAACGTGTACGTACATACTGGTCGATGTAGAGGCACACACGTGTCATAGTAGAGGCGCGCACGTAGCATGTACACGTACGTACAACGGCTAGGGTGCAAGAAAGAAAATATGGCCACGTATGTGTACATACGGGCGGGGTCTCGAACGCCTACTCGCACATACGTACGGCCAGAGCTCGTGTACATGGCTAGGTCGGAACAGAGAAACAACGTCGTCGTCGTGTTCATGGGGAGGCAACGGAATGCGTCGTGTTCATGGGGAGGCAACGGAATGCATCGTGTTCATGGGGACGCAACGGAACGTGTGGGAGCCAACCGGCTGGGTCGGAACGGAATGCGTGGTCGTGTTCATCGGGAGGGCTTGGACGGAACAGGCGATGGAAACGAGGCCTGGCGTACCACACAACGGAGGAAACGAACCTCCTACGTTTGGAATGGGGTCCTGTTGATCGGGAGGGGTCTGGCGTACCGCAAAACGGAGGAAACGGACCTCCTACGGTCAAAACAGGGGTCCTATTCATCGGGAGGGGTGTGGCGTACCGCAAAACGGACAAAACGGACTTGTGTTGGAGCGCTACGGTCGAAACGGGGGTCCTGTTCATCAGGAGGGGTGTGGCGTACCGCAAAGCGGGACTCCATGTGATACTGTTCATCTCCACCGTCGACCCCCTCCAGCCTCCACGAGCTACTGTTCATCCACCGTCGACCTCCTCCAGCCTCCACCTGTGACTGTTCATCCACAGGCTCCTGTTCATCCAGCCTCCACCACGCGCTACTCCACCGGCTACTGTTCAACCAACCCTCTCCACGGGCTCCTATTCAACCACCCCTCCACGGGTTACTGTTCATCCTGCCCTCCACCATCTACTGTTCATCCTGCCCTCCACGGGGTGGTCCTGTTCATCCAGCCCTCCACGGGGTCCTATTCATCCAGCCCCAACCGGCTCGATCGATCGGGGTCCTGTTCATCCAGAGGCAACACCACGGGGTCCTGTTCATCCACCCCCACCGGGAACTGTTCATCCAAACTCCCCCTGCAATGCTCACTGTTCATCCAGAGGCAGCATCGATCGGCTTCAGTTACCAGCAGTAGCGAAGGAATCGCTCGATCGGGTTCAGTTAACAGCTATCGATCGATCGCTCGGGTTCAGTAACGCGTAGCCTGCAATGCAATCACCGGGTTCAGTTAGAGCCCAACGCCTCGCTCGGGTTCAGTTAGAGCCAATGCCTCGCACACATGCGCGTACGTGTACGAGAGAAACGCGCATCGCTCGGCCCCCTACCTCCCACCATAACCGGGAACTCCCCGAAATTTTCCTTGCCCTCGCTTCTACCATGGTTTTTTCCGTCATGGACGGCCCAAAGAATGTCATGCAGCTGCGTCTCCGGCCCGCCCAGGACGAAAAGCCCATTTTCTGTCATGATTTTTTGTCATAGAAGTAGGAGCCCACCACATCTATGATGATACCGGGTTTTGTCACAATTATCGTCATAGAAGTGTCATATGTACGACAGAATTTTTTTTCGTTCAGCCCAAAATGTCAGAGATGTGTCTTTTTTTGTAGTGATTCTCCCTACAAGGTGTAGGGGTTGGCGTGCTTCTCGTTGACCCCACTAGGGAGCATTTGAAATACGTCATCCAGATGCAGTTTCCCCGGAAGGATGCAACCAACAATACAACAGAGTATGAAGGCTCCTTGCCGAGCTCCGAATTACCACAGAATTGGGAATCAAGAAGCTGGTCATTCAAGGAGATTCACAACTTGTGGTGAGGCAAGTCAACAAGGATTACCAAAGTCCATTGATGGAGGCATACGTTGAGGAAGTGAGAAGATTGGAGGAGCACTTCGACGGATTGCAAACAGAGCACGTACCCCGTGCGGAAAACAACATAGCTGATCATCTGTCAAAGTGTGCTACGCAAAAGCTTCCTGTGGAACCAGGAACTTTTGTTCTCCATCTTACTCAGCCCTCTGTATCCCCGGCAACAATGGCCAGAAAGAGGTGGAAGTTGGACTCTAGTAAGCCTTTCCCGGTAGAGCCTCCCGGGGCTCCTGGTAGGGACCATACCAGAAATAACTCTCCATCGATTGTCGGGCTGCACCCTCCTGCCGGACCACTGGTCCCGACGGTCGAGGAATGTGCTCCCGCAGATGAGGAGGTGCCGCTAGTCCTTGTTGCCGAGCCCCAGGCTCCAACTTGGGCAAGGCACATAGTCCATTTCCTCCAAATTGGAGAACTTCCTGATGAGCAAGATGAAACTGAAAGAGTAGCCCAGAGGGCCAGTATGTATCCGTTTTTCGATGACACTCTATATGGAAGGAGGGCGAACAGTGTGAAATTGAAGTGTATCTGCCGGGAAGAAGGAAAGGAACTATTGGCTGAAATACACAAAGGCATGTGCGGCTCCCACATTGGTTCAAGGGAATTAGTTGGGAAAGCATTCCGACAATGATTCTATTGGCCGGAAACCCTCCAAGATGCAGTCGAGCTAGTCACCAAGTGTGAAGCCTGCTAGTTCCATTCCTAGAACATCCATCTGCCTGCACAAGCTCTTCAGAAAATCCCTTTGTCATGGCCGTTTTTGGTCTGGGGGCTCGATACCCTTGGCCCTTTCCCCCGAGATGCCAAAGTGGGAAGGCCCTTACCGGGTAGTTCGAGTCACAAGACCTGGCGCAGTCTGTCTGGAGACCGTAGATGGCATTCAATTGCAAAACTCATAGAATATTGAGCATCTCCGCAAGTTCTACCCGTAAGGCACGGCTATCAGGCCCTGCCCGACAGCCACTCTTTTGTACAGGCCTTGCCTCAGTTGCATGTAACCCCTTGTACAAAGCCAGGCACAGACCCTGAGCAACAGAGAAAATGAATGAAGCGCTGGGCCCCCCGACAAGTTGCATGGATGCATAAGAATTTCATGAGCATTGCATATGCATATAGAAAAGATTGCATCTGGCATCATTTCCATCTGCATAACAGGTTCCTGCTAAAGAACTTGGCCTCTAAAGGGAGCTGGAAAGATGGACCAGCACTACGTTCTCCGACAAGCCAAACAGATAAGTTTTGCCTCTTGTCCATACATGTTATGTAAGCAAATACTTGTGCATAAGAAAACCTCGGCCCTTTTGAAACTTAGGTGCTCCCATCCCTTGACACGAACGCTGCTTCGGCCAGGATGGTTGCAATGGCCTTTGATGAAAAAAGATTATCAAGGGCCTGGTCCCTCATTACAATTTGTGCCCGGCAGACATAGTCCTCGGTAATAAAATAGAGGGTACCGGTAAGATAGCCTGCCAGAGGAAACTCATTTATTTACAAATATAGAGGCATTCCACCTCTGCATGGACATATACATGCACGAGTTCCCAGCAAGGCTCATCTTTTTCATTGATATGCTGATTAAACAAGTACAGACCTTACAGAACACCAACATGGACTCGAGAGTTTACATTATTTGAACTAAAATTTGGCATGTGCCTACAAATTTAAGATTGAAAAAAGATAAGTGCCCCGTGATGCCTTTGCCCTTGTCCATCTCCTTCATGGTATTACACGGAGGCCAAGGAGGCACGAGGGAGGCCCGGCTGGGGTTTGGCTCCTCCCCAGGATCAGGATGGCACCGCTTCCCGGCAAGGAGGAAGAACCCGGAGAGCAAGTGCAGATGGTGACGCTGCCGGAGGCCCAGATAGGAGAGATAGAGTCACCGGCTAACACGACTCGTCGGAACGGTTGTCCCCGTTGTTGGCGCGTCGTGGGTTGCCACCACCTTCCATGTCACTGCTATCTGAAGATCCTAGCACGGTAGCCGTGTCAGACACCATGATCTTCGGGTAATCCCCCAAAGAGTATGGTCGTCCCCACCAGCCCTGACATTAGAAGCCACCGCACGTTCGACATCCATGTGTGAAAGCAAAGAGCCCTCCTGGACGACGAAAGGATGCAGCCCAGGAGGGTCAGGATCGCCTTTGCCAATGGAAAACCCGTTTTGCGACCCCTCTCCGGTGCCGCGAGGAAAGGAGAAATATGCCACAACCGACTACCTCACCCCGTCTCCATTACGGACCTCATCGTGGTGTCATTCGTGTCACCTCTCACTAGGATTGAAGCTAAGGGGGATCCGGTGATGAGCGCATCAGAGTCGCCACCTCTAATGCTATCGCCGTGCCGCCCGAGCGCCCCCCTGAGGTCCATGCGAAGCACTAAACTAGGACCTGGGCCTGGCCCCGGGTTATTCTTCTCAGCATAACAAGTAGAAAGGAGAGGATGGAGGAGAAGGAATGCAGGTATGAGTGCCTTCGCCCCTCCTTTTGTAGGCGGGATGGGGGAGAGGGCTGATCCCTCAACGGGCGACCGCCGCCCTCCTCCACCAATTCAAGAAGACTGGGCCCCCGCCTTGATGCTCCTCCACTCCACACGCCTCCATTACCTACCCCACGTGATGCATGCAGCATGCGTGGCTAAGGATAAGGGCATAGTGGGAAGAGTGAATTGGCAGTTTCTACCCTGTGCATTGAAGTCATTCACGGGCCATTACAAGGGTGGCCCCAGCATGATTGGCTTTATACAACGTGTCAGAAAACCGGAAACTAGCCCGGACTCAAGATTAATGAAGAAGCAAATAATATCTCAAGGGGTCAGCTACTTCCATGCCCCTGCCTGTGCACTTATTAGGGCCCACCCCAATGATGCCCGACAGCACATTCGGCGCAGGCCTAGGGGCTTCTGTCGGTGCAACAAACCCTGGGTCCGTTGCCCAGATTGTGCACATGCCCGGGAACAAGATCACAACACCAAAGTCAGACCGAAGCACTAGAGATCAAATCTTCAAGGGACCAGCATGTGATGAGGACATCAATACCATTGTTACACCCACAACCCCTACTGCTACATATACTAGACCAATTACTAGAGCTCGCGCATGCCAATTAAATTATCAAGTACTTTTGTTTCTTGGTAATTATTCTAATGTTCATGAGAATATGATGCTGCCTAAATTGGATACATTTGTTTTGCTTACAAATGAAGGGCCTGACATGGATAAGAGAGATGAACACTAGAGCAAGACCAAGCATGAAAATGATGGCATGCGCAAGGTGAACAAGAACGGGGTTGCAAGTGATGATTTCCGGATTTTGAAGCCAGCATAAGGAGTGCATGAAGCCTCGGATGAAATATACAAGATGCCACTTCATAAATTTCGTCCAGAGGCTATTCTAGGTGCTGCATTACCTTATTATTGGGACAGGCCCATGTAATTTCGAAATACTTAAGTATAGGCTGTTTTTAGAGTCCGTATGTGTGGGGAAACAAGAGTTAGGGTTGGTTTCGTACCCCTCCTCCAAGGGCCACGAAATTTCCTCCTCTTTCTCCATATATACATCCCTTAGGGCATCATTTAGACTTTGGGTTTTGTTTAGATTAAAGTTCGCCATAGCTGCAACTTCGCGTAGTTCGTTTGTGTTCAACGACTAGACAAAGGCATCACAGAACCCCACCTTGATCAATAAAGTTTTCCTCTTATATTCGCAATATACAAATTGCAGTCTCAGTTTCTTGCTTGTTCTTTGTTTGCTTGCAGGAAATAGACCTTCGTGGTCAGGTTGATCGTGCTTCGGCGTGGTAGATAACCTCTCGAAGTTGGTTTAGTGATTGCTAAGGCACGACGTCTCACACGTTCGTAGTTGGATCGTCAATGTCTACTTCTCCAAAACGACAATCACCATCTCATCGAAAGACGGGACACCTTTGCCTCTATCAAGTGGTATCAGATTTCCAGGTTGCTCGGTGAGATTTTACAGTTTTTCGTAGTTTAGATTGAGTCTGTTCATCATACCTACACTCCATGAAAAGCCAAAAAAATTAGGGTTAGTTCATCATATCCGAACCAGTCTGAGCCTTTGCATAGTCTTTTTAGAATTTTGCTTTGTT
Organism: Triticum aestivum; assembly: GCF_018294505.1. Taxonomy (NCBI): domain Eukaryota; kingdom Viridiplantae; phylum Streptophyta; class Magnoliopsida; order Poales; family Poaceae; genus Triticum; species Triticum aestivum. Next base: position 274,359,832 of record NC_057809.1, on the reverse strand, counting down.
GAATTTGGGGTTGCATCATCGTTTCTAGTTGTTGGTCGTAGAGTCTAGTCTTTTAGAGTTTCGAGTTCTGGTCATAAGTTGTCACGCCGCCGCTGCACCATCGTCATCGCCCCTGACATCTACCACCACCGCTTATCCGCCACCGATCCGTCTCCATATATCCACCACCAATCCGAGTTCCTTTCATATTAGGTTTGTTTTCGAGATCTTTCTAATTTCCAATTCGTGTTCCTTGCCTGAGTAGGTTTTAAAAAAAGACTGGAGACCCCCGGGCAGTTTTAGGCCAAAATTTTCGCAGGCAAAAGTACTTTTTCCCTATCCTATTTTTAGGTTTTTTTGAGTCTGTTGAGCCACATGCCATCATAGTGATTTTTTGTCGCACTTTTTCGTCGTCGCTGCCCTGATTTCCAGAAAAAAGTCAAAAAAATTATTCCATGCACATCCTGTCAGTTTGACCTCGGAAGAGTTTTGAGACACTCGCCATTATAGTGATTTTTCGCAAAAAAGAGGAGCGCAAAAAAACAGAGCAAAAAAAAAATTCCAGAGTGTGCTTTTCCCTTATTTACGTGATGCGTCGTGATTTTGTTAGTGTTCTAGGCTCGCGTCTCTAGCACGGTCTAGCCTAGGCCCAGCACAATACCGCCATTGAGCGTTTATTCAACTTTGCATCTCTGAATAAATTATTGCTAATCTTTTTGCTACCATATTATAAGCCTTCCTAGCTCCACATAAATCTACGTCGTGCATTTGACTCTCCCTGGTAATCTCTCTATCCAAGCTTTGAGAGTATTGACTACATCGGATGCCGATCACCGACTACTGCTGGGTAAGAACTGGTAAGAATTTGAGATTTTCTTGATGGATTTGTGACACCCACCGCCACCACTTGTTAGTAGTCTGTAGGATCATATTCTTGTGTGTTTCTATTGCTGCTAACCATGGTAGGATCACAAGCCGACGAGATTGACTAGGAGAACTTGACGAACAAGGAGCTTCATGATAAGTTTCAGCAAATGATGAGTGGACAGGTGCAAGATGTACTAAACATATTTGAAGAGGACATGGAGAAGATAGATGGCATGGAGAAGACGTTCGAAACAAAGATCGATAACAAGTTTACTGAATTGCTTTCACGTTTTCCACCACCACCGCCGGCTGCACCTGTCGCACCTCTACAACTACAACAAGGTCTCCTTCCAAATCAAGTGGGACGAGCACTACGCATTCCGGTTGACCCTGGGAAAAATTCTAGTGTCGCTGTTGATACTTCTATAGCTCCTGCTACTACTACAGAGGTGGAGGACCATTATGAGGATGAGCTTGATCAAAATTAGAACTACGTGCAACCACCAGCACCACCACCACCAGGTCATCCTCAAGTATATCATCGCAACGGTAGGGCTGCACCACCACCTAAGGTACGAGATCATGACCTTTTTCCTAAACTGAAATTAAATATTCCACCATGTGAGGGTAGATACATTCCTGATATATATCTTACTTGGGAGTTAGAAACTGAACAACGTTTTACATGCCTACAATATCCCGAGGAGAGACGTGTTCCTACTGCTGTTTGTGCTTTCACTAGTTTTGCATGTGTTTGGTGGTCTGAACATTGTAGATTATATCTTATTCCAGCTACCTGGGCTGCTTTGAAAACTGCTATGCGTACTCATTGGGTTCCACCATATTATCAACGTGAATTACTTCAAAAATTGCAGCGCTTAAGACAAGGAAAAAATTCTGTAGAAGAATATTATCAGGAATTACAAACTGGCATGATTAGATGTGGTATTGCTGAGGAGAATGAGGCTATGCTTGCATGTTTTATGAGTGGAGTAATGTAACATCCCAAATTTTCAATTTGGAATGTTATACATTAGATCATCAGGCATATCATATTTTATTTTGCTTTTGGCTTTGATCCTAGAAAATCCTAAGCAACTCAAGGACCCACGGAGAGAGTTGGGGATTTCGTTATTTACATATTTGAGTTTTCTCAAATTATGTAAACAGGATCATTTGATTTTATTTATTTTATCATCAATTATTTCTATTACAAAAATATGAGAGAGGGAATAAAATGACTTTCCCAAAATATAGAAATATTGAGGATTTAATAAAAAAATCAAATATGTTTTATTTCGGAGTTTTTCGGTATTTTTATTTGAATTTAGGAAAAAAATGCGCGTTTTTCAAAGTTGTAGTTTGGGCCCAGATAAATGTTCACTTTATGGGGCTTGATTTTAGGAACCCGGCAAAATTTATTTCGTATTTTTTGGAGTCCGTTTAGTATTTCTTTTTATTTTTCTTCCGAGCAGAATTATATATAAAAAAACGCGTAACCGACTCGGGGCCGTATCCGGCCAGGAAACCACCGGCCGGGGGCCTTTATAAGCCGCCACCCCGGCCCGAGAGAGGAGCCCCAGCCGCCACCCAAAACCCTAGCCGCCTCCAGCCGCCGCCGCCCGCCGCCGCCGCCGACTCGCCGGAGCGCGCGCCTTTTGAGGTTCGCCGCCGCCTCGTTTTCCGTGCTGTTTTTTTTTTGAAATTCTGTTCGTCGTTTTTCTTTTTTGTCGGATTTTCCGCGGTTATTTTCTGATCGCGATTTCTGATCCGATTTTTGTTTTAGTATAACTTTTCGCTCGTTTATCGGAATCAGGCGATTCAAGCGCCTGGAGTTTCGTCTCGAAACCCACTTTCTGAATAATCAACTTAAACAAGTTTTTGATACTGTAAAAATTTGCCCTAGATCCAGATTACTAGAACGAAGTTGTTTTCTTTCGCCGTTTGATTTCTTTCGCTTCGTTCGATTTGATTCTTTTTGCAAACCAGGGTTCTTAAGTTGAACTTTCTGGTTAGATCTTCTATTTGAGTTTTACCTGTGCATTAGATGAGTACTTATTGTATGCTTGTTGTTTTTCTGCGATAGAATACCCGGAGTGCGCCGCTTGTTACTTCGAATCTCTAGGTTTCGCGGATCATCAGCAAGGCAAGTAACACTTTGATCATACCTTTTTCTACAACCCAGTTTTATTGCATTAGATCAATCCTCACACATTGCATGATTAGGATCTAATTAAATTGTGGGATGAGATGTAGATGAGGTAGTACCTATTACCTGTTTATTAGCAAACCTTTGGGAGTTACTTCTATGTTTGCTTATTATGCCATGCTATGCTAGTAGACGTGGATTGCGTGAGTGAAATCCATGACAGATGTGAGATTGTTAATTAAGGGTTTATCTAAGGTGGCAACCTAACACACATCTGGGTGGATTGAGGCACCTGGGGTTACGAGGACTTGCTTGTTTTCTTTTGGACCGCCACCCAGGCTCAAAGGGATCATGAGATTATTCATACTAGAAACTTCCGTGTGTAGCCACAAGCCATTATGGGCTCTGGCATAGTTGAGTAAGTTGTGCGAACTCTTACAGGGTAGACTAGCAGATGTAGGGGAAAGTAGGTGTACCGGTCTATCCGTCATAAGGTGCTAGCGCTTCTGAAAGACTGTGTGTCTCGGTCATCCGTTTCTCAAACACTTTGTAGTGCGAGAAACCAAACGGAGGCGATCGAGTCTTGTGGGGAAAAGTGCGCAAACCTCTGCAGAGTGTAACAAACTAATCATGGTTAGCCGTGTCCCCGGTTATGGACATCTTGAGTATCTGGTACCTGGATTATCATGTGAATCTCAACATGTTACTCTAAAATTAATACTGTTGGGTTTTAATGATGTTACTTAATTGGGATTGAGGATGCTATCAACCATTCTCAATGTTTAACAACCACCATGATAGTAATTAATTTTATTCCTTTGCAGTAGGGAAAAATTGGCTTTATGCAAAAACTGTAACCATAGAGCTTTCCACCAGCCAAATATGCATATAGTATAGCTGTTGCATTCCATTACTCTCTATGTGTTATCTTGCCAGCATATTCCATGTGCTGACCCGTTTTCGGGCTGCAACGTTAATGTTGCAGACTTTTCAGACGACGATTGAGGAGTTTTAGGTCGTGGTTCTATACCCAGTGATGCCGTTGGAGTTGATGGACTCACTTATCTTCCAAGCTTTCCGCTGTTATTGTTATTAGATGGCCTTAAGCCATATTTATTGTTTTAAGTTCTCTTTCAAGACACTCGATGTAATAAGTGTGTGATTGCTACTCTGCTATAAATCCTCCGAGTACTGTGTGGTGTCAGCATTACTGACCCAGGGATGACACCGGAGCACAGAGATCAGACTGTTTGAGGTCTGGTCGCTACAGAGATGGTATCAGAGCACACGCTGACTGTAGGACATGACCACTAAGCTAAAGACCTAGATCACTACTCACTCTCTTCTCTTATGACTTCTCATCTTTTCTACTCTTTAGGATGGTAGATGCAAGGAACAAGTTCACACAACAGGATGAAGATACACCCTTTGGACGCCACTTGAAGGAAGTCACTAGATACCTGAACATAGGAATACCAAGCTTCACGGGAACCTACAACGCCACTTTACCTGAAGAAGAGCGCTGGATGATTCAAGTTCAAGTTCCAGGAAGGACGTTCATGCCAGTCACTGAGCCCATAGAGTTTTCTTTTGATGCACCAACTTGGAGTCTAGGAAAGAGCATGGCAGCTCACATCGCCATGGAACGCATTGGAGAAGTCTACCGCAAGGATCTTAAGGATACTATCTACCAGATTTGCGGACACCGAGATGAACACTGGGAGATGATCAGCACCAGGAAAGATAGATCAATTGCAGCTTTTATTCAGGATTAAACCACCACATTCGACGACAGGAGAATCAGATGTGCGCCAACATGATAGATCGGAAGAAGGCTAAGACTAGAATCAAGGAACTGGAGGAAGAACTCAAGGCTACACGCGAAGATTATGAAGAAGAAATTGAAGTATTGGTGGAGAAGAATGACGATCTGATCAAGAAGATTGGTATATTTATGGGAGGCCCGACACCAGTAGATGAAGACGAGGAACCCAAGGAGATTAGCCCGGAAGACTACATCATCATTGACGACACCGATTCGGAACAAGATAGTAGCAATGATGACTATGTTGATAAAGCAGGAGCAGATATCATGGAGTCTACAACCGTAGAATATTTCTAGTAGACCACCTCATCAGTAGTAGTAGTCCACCATGTAAATATAGTAGTCCGAGCACTTTTGCGATAGCTAGATCGATTGTATGCCTTTGTTTGATTGATTGAAGTGAATTGTGTGCTTTTGCCTCATGTGCATATGGGTAGTGTTTTCCCTTTAGACCCCCTCTATTCTTATATCTCATCTTTTCTAAACCCTCAGATGCCTCCGAGACGTGACCCCGGATTTGCCTTTCCGCCGGAGCTCACCCAGTTGATCCAGCAGCAGAACACCCTGATGCAGTTGCTAGTTCAGAATCAGAATCAAGGGAACAACAACAACAACCCACCACCACCGCCACCACCTGTTGACCACTTAGCCCGTTTTCTTAGGCTGAATCCGCCTGTGTTTTCCAGTAGCACCGAGCCGATAGTAGCAGATGATTGGCTCCGCAAGATAGCTAGGGAGTTGACCACATCAGGATGTACAGATGTGGAGAAGGTTAAGTTTGCCGCACATCAGTTAGAAGGACCCGCAGCCTCTTGGTGGTAGAATTTCACAGCCACCTTCCCAGTCGACACTGTCACATGGGACCAGTTTCAGCAGGCTTTTCGTACTGCCCATGTTTCAGCAGGAGCAATGGCCCTGAAGAAGCGTGAGTTTCGTAACTTGCGCCAAGGAGGACGGACAGTTGGACAATATGTGGAGGAGTTTAGTAAGTTAGCACGTTATGCCCCAGATGACGTTGCTACGGATGCAGCTAAGCAGGAGAAATTCCTGGAAGGATTGAATGATGATTTGAGTATGCAGTTGATGGTAGCCACTTTCAACAACTACCAGGAGTTGGTAGATCGTGCTCTTATGACTGAAGGGAAGCAGCAGCAAATTGAGAACCGCAAGAGGAAATATGGACAAGGAAAGTATAATTCAGGAGCTCAGCAGAAGCCTCATTTTACCCGTAGACCGGGAGGACATTTTCAGCATACCCATGGAGTAGGTAGCTCGCACAATCACAATGGCACCAAGAATGGTAATGGGAATGGAGGAAGCAATGGCCAGAACCGTAGCACCCCATCAACCCCAGCCAAGAAGGATTTGAGCCACGTCACTTGCTATAAGTGTTCGAAGCCAGGACATTATGCAAATGACTGTCCTGAAGGACAAAATGGCAATGGGAGTTCTGGGAAGAAGCCAAACCCTTTCAACAGGGGACAGGTGAACCACGTTAATGTGGAGGAGGTTGAAGCTCAGCCCGATGCAGTAATAGGTAAGTTTTTGGTTAAGTCATTTACTGCACTCGTTCTTTTTGATACTGGTGCATAGCATTCATACATATCAAGGGGATTTGTGGAAAAGTATAGTCTGCCCACTAGGATTCTTAAAACACCTATGCTAGTAAGCTCACCAGGAGCGGAGTACATGGCCAGTCAAGGATGTTTTCAAGTGCCATTAAGTATAGGAAGGCATGTTTTCCCAACGGATTTAATTATTTTGGAATCCCAAGGTCTGGATGTAATTCTTGGTATGGATTGGCTGTCGATGTATGGGGGAAACATCGATTGCGCCAGTAAGACAATTTTGCTCACAACGCCAGAAGGAAGAAGGGTCAAGTATGTATCCCGACATGCGCCAAACAGGACTCAAGTAAATTCCTTATCAGGAGTTGTGCAGGAGGAAGTACCAGTGGTAAAGGATTTTCTTGATGTATTTCCCGAAGAGTTGCCAGGCATGCCACCGGATAGAGACATTGAGTTTTTGATTGAGCTTTTGCCAGGCACTGGGCCAATATCAAAGAGACAACATAGGATGCCAGCAAAAGATTTGGTGGAAATTAAGAAGCAGATTAAGGAGTTACTGGATAAAGGTTACATCCGCCCAAGTTCTTCGCCTTGGGGATCACCAGTACTTTTAGTGGAGAAGAAGGATGGATCGTTAAGGATGGTTGTTGATTATCGAGGATTGAACGAAGTAACGATCAAGAACAAGTACCCACTACCAATGATCAACGATCTGTTTGATCGATTGCAAGGAGCTAAGGTATTTTCCAAGATCGATTTGCGATCAGGATACCACCAGTTGAAGATTTGAGAACAGGATATTCCTAAGATAACTTTTACCACCAGGTATGGGCTGTATGAGTATACCGTTATGTCATTTGGACTGACTAATGCGCCTGCCTATTTTATGAACATGATGAACAAAGTGTTTATGGAGTTTTTGGATAAGTTCGTCGTAGTGTTCATTGATGATATCCTGGTATATTCGAAGAATGAAGAGGAACATAAGGAGCATTTGCGTTTGGTACTTGGAAAGCTCAGAGAACACCAATTATATGCCAAGTTCAGCAAATGTGAATTTTGGTTGAAGGAAGTAGGATTCCTCGGACATGTTATATCTGGAGAAGGTATAGTAGTAGATCCCGCTAAAGTTGAAACCGTGACCAAGTGGGAAGCCCCAACTACCGTTGGAGAGATCCGGAGTTTTCTTGGACTCGCAGGATACTACCGGAGATTTATTGAGAACTTCTCAAAGATCGCGAAGCCTATGACGGAGTTGTTGAAGAAGGATACTAAGTTCAAATGGACTGTGGAGTGTGAGGCAAGTTTCCAGGAGTTGAAGAGACGTTTGGTTACCTCACCAGTGTTGATTTTTCCAGATCAGATCAAGGATTATGATATGAAATTGCATTACCATCCCGGAAAAGCTAATGTAGTAGCGGATGCATTGAGCCATAAGAGTCATGTCAATACACTAATGACGGGAGAAATACCCAAGGAGTTAGCAGGAAATCTTCGTGAACTATGTTTAGAAATAGTTCCGAGAGGCTATGTAGCAGCATTGGAAATTCAGTCAACTCTGATGGATAGAATCAGAGAAGCTCAGAAAACTGACAAAGAGATTGCCGCTATAAAGGAGAAACTAAGCAAAAGAAAAGCTAAAGGATTTCGCGAGGATGAGCACGACACACTATGGTTTGAAGACCGTGTTTACGTGCCCAACAACCCGGAAATCAGGAAGTTGATTCTGCAAGAGGCACATGATTCACCGTATTCGATTCACCCAGGAAGTACCAAGATGTATTTGGATTTGAAGGATATTTTCTGGTGGACCAGAATGAAGAAGGATATTGCGGAGTATGTAGCAGTTTGTGACGTATGTCAGAGAGTAAAGGCAGAGCATAAGAAACCAGCAGGATTGTTGCAACCATTGCCGATACCCGAATGGAAGTGGGATAAGCTAGGCATGGATTTTATCACGGGATTACCAAGGACTCGTTCAGGCTATGACTCGATTTGGGTTGTAGTCGATCGATTGACGAAGGTAGCACATTTCATCCCAGTAAAGACCACTTACACCAGTGCTAAGTTGGCAAAGATATACATGACCAGAATCGTATGTCTGCATGGAGTTCCGAGGAGTATCGTATCGGATAGAGGAACCCAGTTTACCTCAAAGTTCTAGAAGCAGTTGCATGAGACTTTAGGTACTAGGCTAGAATTTAGTACATCTTTTCACCCGCAGACAGATGGACAGACTAAGAGAGTCAATCAGATTTTGGAGGATATGCTGAGAGCTTGTGCGCTAGATTATGGATCTAGTTGGGACAATAATTTTCCATATGCGGAGTTTTCTTACAATAATAGCTATCAGACCAGTTTGAAGATGGCCCCTTTCGAAGCTTTGTACGGAAGGAGGTGCAGGACACCGTTGTCATGGGACGAAGTTGGAGACCGTCAGTTGTTTGGACCATATCTGATTAAGGAGTCTGAACAGAAGGTGAAGTTGATTCGCGATAGGCTCAAGGTAGCCCAGTCCAGGCAGAAGAGCTACGCAGATTCTAAATGCAAGGAGACAGTTTACGAAGTCGGAGATAGAGCTTATCTTCGAGTATCCCCACTTCGAGGGATTAAGCGTTTTGTAGTTAAGGGGAAGTTAGCGCCACGATTTGTAGGACCATATCGAGTTTTGGAGTATATGGGAGAAGTGGCCTACAAGTTGGAATTGCTAGAAGGATTGACCAGAGTGCATGATGTGTTTCACATTTCTCAGTTGAAGAAGTGTCACGCGGAGATGGCTGACATACCTTTGAGAGACACAGTGCCATTGGAAGCAATCCAGTTGGATAACAATTTGACCTATGAGGAGAAACCAGTCAAGATTCTCGAGTTTGCCAGCCGAGTTACTCGCAGCAAGGTTATCAAGTTTTGCAAAGTTCAGTGGAGCCACCACACGGAGGATGAATCCACCTGGGAGCGAGAGGAAGATTTGCACAAAGACCACCCTCACCTATTTTCTAGCCAACCCGAATCACGAGGGCGAGATTCATCTTAAGGGGGGTAGGTTTGTAACATCCCAAATTTTCAATTTGGAATGTTATACATTAGGTCATCATGCATATCATATTTTATTTTGCTTTTGGCTTTGATCATAGAAAATCCTAAGCAACTCAAGGACCCACGGAGAGAGTTAGGGATTTCGTTATTTACATATTTGAGTTTTCTCAAATTATGTAAACAGGATCATTTGATTTTATTTATTTTATCATCAATTATTTCTATTACAAAAATATGAGAGAGGGAATAAAATGACTTTCCCAAAATATAGAAATATCGAGGATTTAATAAAAAAATCAAATAAGTTTTATTTCGGAGTTTTTCGGTATTTTTATTTGAATTTAGGAAAAAATGCACGTTTTTCAAAGTTGTAGTTTGGGCCCAGATAAATGTTCACTTTGTCGGGCTTGATTTTAGGAACCCGGCAAAATTTATTTTGTGATTTTTGGAGTCCGTTTAGTATTTCTTTTTTACTTTTCTTCCGAGCAGAATTATTAAAAAAAAACGTGTAACCGACTCCGGGCCATACCCGGCCAGGAAACCACCGGCCGGGGGCCTTTATAAGCCGCCGCCCGGGCCCGAGAGAGGAGCCCCAGCCGCCACCCGAAACCCTAGCCACCTCCAGCCGCCGCCGCCGCCGCCCGCCGCCGACTCGCCGGAGCGCGCGCCTCTCGGGGAAAAGTGCGCAAACCTCTGCAGAGTGTAACAAACTAATCATGGTTAGCCGTGTCCCCGGTTATGGACATCTTGAGTATCTAGTACCTGGATTATCATGTGAATCTCAACATGTTACTTTAAAATTAATATTGTTGGGTTTTAATGATGTTACTTAATTGGGATTGAGGATGCTATCGACCATTCTCAATGTTTAACAACCACCATGATAGTAATTAATTTTATTCCTTTGTAGTAGGGAAAAATTGGCTTTACGCAAAAACTGTAACCATAGAGCTTTCCACCAGCCAAATATGCATATAGTATAGCTGTTGCATTCCATTACTCTCTATGTGTTATCTTGCCAGCATATTCTATGTGCTGACCCGTTTTTGGGCTGCAACGTTAATGTTGCAGACTTTTCACACGACGATTGAGGAGTTTTAGGTCGTGGTTCTATACTCAGTGATGCCGTTGGAGTTGATGGACTCACTTATCTTCCAAGCTTTCCGCTGTTATCGTTATTAGATGGCCTTAAGCCATATTTATTGTTTTAAGCTCTCTTTTGAGACACTCGATGTAATAAGTGTGTGATTGCTACTCTGCTATAAATCCTCCGAGGACTGTGTGGTGTCAGCATTACTGATCCAGGGATGACACCGGAGCACAGAGATCAGACTGTTTGAGGTCTGGTCGCTACAAGTAAATAGAGAGATTCAGACCATTCTAGAGTATAAGGAGTATAATAATATCACTCGTTTTATTCCATCTTGCTTGTTAAGCTGAATGTGAAGTGCAGGATCGACATGCATTAGCATGGACTAACTTTTTTGCAGGTCGACCTTCATCATGGACACCGCGTGCATCCTCTACTTCCACACATTCTACTGCACTGACACCTCCATCAATTGTTACCTCCAGCCGTGATACAAGGAAGCAGGCACAACCACCATTATCTGCCAAGAGCACACCTATCGGGCCTGCACAGAGTTATTCTTCTTCCATGGCATCAACAGTGCACACAAGTGATATTATTTGCCTTCGTTGTAAGGGAAGAGGACATTTGGCAAGAGAATGCAGATCTCAGCGTGTGATGATTGCTACTGAGGATGGTGGGTATGTGTCCGCTAGTGACTATGATGAGGAGACTTTGGCTCTTATTACATGTGAAGAACATGGTGGAGATGATTCTGATCATGAGACGCAATACATGGCCCCTGAACATGCTGACAGGTATGAATGTTTAGTTGCTCAACGTGTTTTGAGTGTGCAACTCACACAACTGAGCAAAATCAGAGGCATAATTTGTTCCATACAAAGGGAGTTGTGAAGGAACGTTCTGTTCGCATCATCATAGATGGAGGGAGCTGCAACAACTTGGCTAGCATGGAGATGGTGGAGAAGCTATCTCTCACCACAAGACCACATCCACATCCTTACTATATCCAATGGTTCAACAACAGCAGCAAGCTTAAGGTAACACGTACTGTTCGTGTGCATTTTAGTATCTCTACATATGCTGATTATGTTAACTGTGATGTGGTACCCATGCAAGCATGTTCCTTATAACTTGGTAGACCAGGGCAATTTGATAAAAATTCTATGCACCATGGTAGAAATAATCACTATACTCTTGTTCATAAGGATAACCATATTACTTTGCTTCCTATGACTCCTGATTCCATTTTGAAAGATGATATTAATAGAGCTAATAAAGCAAAAGAGGAGAAAAATAAGAGTGAAAATCAGATTGTGGCAAAAGAATTTGAGCAACAAATGAAACCTAATAATAAACCACCTAGTGTTGCTTCTGAAATTAAATTGAAAAGTGCATGTTTACTTGCCACAAAATCCGATATTGATGAGCTAGATTTCAGCAAATCTATTTGCTATGCTTTTGTGTGCAAAGAGGCATTAATAATATTACTATTCATTATCGTCATCCTATTCCTAGGCTAGATGATATGCTTGATGAATTGAGTGGCTCTACAATATTGTCCACATTTGATTTGCATAGTGGATACCAATAAAAACAACATTTAAAACTAAGTTTGGTTTGTATGAGTGGTTAGTCATGCCTTTTGGGTTAACTAATGCACCTAGTATTTTCATGAGACTAATGAACGAAGTTTTACGTGCTTTCATTGGACGATTTGTGGTAGTCTATTTTGATGATATACTGATTTATAGCAAATCTTTGGAAGAACATTTGGAACATTTCCCTGCTGTTTTTATTGCCTACGGGATGCACATTTGTTTGGTAACCTTGGGAAGTGCAGCTTTTGCACCGACCGAGTATCTTTTCTTGGCTATGTTGTTACTTCACAGGGAATTGAAGTTGATAAAGCCAAGATTGAAGCTATTAAGGTTTGTCCACAGCCCAAAACGGTCACACAAGTGAGGAGTTTTCTTGGCCTCGTTGGATTCTATAGGTGTTTTGTGAGAGATTTCAGCACCATTGTTGCACCTCTCAATGAGCTTACAAAGAAGGATGTGCCTTTTGTTTGGGGTACCGCACAGGAAGAAGCCTTCACGGTATTGAAAGATAAGTTGAGTGGGCCTAGTCTGAATTATTCTACTTATGATAAGTTGAGTGGGCCTAGTCCTTTAATCCAACTTCCTGATTTTAATAAGACTTTTGAGCTTGAATGTGATGCTAGTGGAATTGGATTAGGAGGTGTGTTATTACAAGATGGCAAACATGTTGCATACTTTTATGAAAAATTGAGTGGGCCTAGTCTGAATTATTCTACTTATGATAAAGAATTATATGCTCTTGTTCGGACTTTAGAGACATGGCAACAATATTTATGGCCCAAAGAATTTGCTATACATTCTGATCATCAATCTTTGAAACATATTAAAAGTCGAGCTAAACTGAATCGTAGACATGCTAAATGGGTTGAATTCATTGAGACTTTCCCTTATGTTATTAAACAAAAGAAGGTTAAAGAAAATGTTATTGCTGATGCATTGTCTCGTCGCTACTCTATGCTTTCATAACTTGACTTCAAAATATTTGGTTTGGAGACCATCAAAGATCAATATGTGCATTATGCTGATTTTAAAGATGTAATGTAGAATTGTAAAGAAGGAAGAATGTGGAACAAGTTCGTCATTAATGATGGATTTGTGTTCCGTGCTAACAAGCTATGCATTCCAGCTAGCTCCATTTGTCTTTTGTTGTTGCAGGAGGCGCATGGAGGAGGACTAATGGGACACTTTGGTGTGAATAAGACGGAGGACGTACTTGCTACACATTTCTTTTGGCCAAAGATGAGACAGGTTGTTGAGCGTTTCGTTGCTCGCTGCACTACATGTCAAAAAGCTAAGTCACGACTCAATCCTCATGGTTTATATATGCCTTTGCTTGTACCTAGTATTCCTTGGGAGGATATATCTATGGACTTTGTTTTAGGTTTACCTTGAACAAAGATGGGGAGGGATAGCATATTTGCTGTCTTGGATAGGTTCTCGAAAATGGCACACTTTATACCATGTCATAAAAGCGATGATGTTGTTAATGTTGCTGATTTGTTCTTTCGTGACATTATACGCTTGCATGGTGTGCCAAATACTATTGTTTCAGATCGTGATACTAAATTTCTTAGCCACTTTTGGAGATGTTTATGGGCTAAGTTGGGGACTAAACTGCTTTTTAGTACTACTTGTCATCCCCAAACTGATGGACAAACTGAAGTAGTCAGTAGAACATTGTCTACTATGCTTAGGGCTATTTTGAAGAATAATAAGAAAATGTGGGAAGAATGCTTGCCTCATATTGAATTTTCTTATAATCGTTCATTGCATTCTACTACTAAGATGTGCCCTTTTGAAATTATGTATGGTTTCCTACCTCGTGCACCTATTGATTTGTTGCCTCTTCCATCTTCGGAGAAGGTTAATTTTGATGCTAAAGAACATGCTGAATTGATTTTAAAAATGCATGATTTAACTAAGGAAAACATTGAGTGTATGAATGCTAAATATAAATTTGCTGGAGACAAGGGTAGAAAACATGTTGTGTTTGCACCTGGAGATCTTGTTTGGTTACATTTGCGTAAGGATAGATTTCCTAATTTGCACAAATCAAAGCTAATGCCACGTGTTGATGGTCCTTTAAGGTGTTAGAGAAAATAAATGATAATGCATATAAACTTGAGCTACCTACAGATTTTGGGTTAGTCCCACTTTTAACATTGCAGATTTGAAGCCTTATTTGGGTGCGGAAGATGAGCTTCCGTCAAGGACGACTTCATTTAAAGAAGGGGAGGATGATGAGGACATCAATACCATTGTTACACCCACAGACCCTACTTCTACATATACTAGGCCAATTACTAGAGCTCGCGCACGCCAATTAAATTATCAGGTACTTTCGTTTCTTGGTAATGATTCTAATGTTCATGAGAATATGATGCTGCCTAAATTGGATACGTTTGTTTTGCTTACAAATGAAGGGCCTGGCATGGATAAGAGGGATGAACACTGGAGCAATACCAAGCATGGAGATGATGGCATGCGCAAATGGAACAAGAACGGGGTTGCAAGTGATGATTTCAGGACTTTGAAGCCACCATAAGGAGTGCATGAAGCCTTGGACGAAATATACAAGATGCCACTTCATAAATTTCGTCCAGAGGCTTTTCTAGGTGATGCATCACCTTATTATTGGGCCAGGCCCATGTAATTTCGAAATACTTAAGTATAGGTTGTTTTTGGAGTCCGTATGTGTGGGGAAACAAGAGTTAGGGTTGGTTTCAGACCCCTCCTCCAAGGGCCACGAAATTTCCTCCTCTTTCCTCCATATATACAGCCCTTAGGGCATCGTTTAGACTTTGGGTTTTTTTAGATTAAAGTTCGCCATAGCTGCAACTTCGCGTACTTCATTTGTGTTCAATGACCAGACAAAGGCGTCACAGAACCCCACCTTGATCAATAAAGCTTTCCTCTTATATTCGCAATATCCAGATTGCAATCTCAGTTTCTTGCTTGTTCTTCATTTGCTTGTAGGAAATAGACCTTCGTGGTCAGGTTGATCATGCTCCGGCATGGTCAATAACCTCTCGTAGTTGGTTTAGTGATTGCTAAGGCGCGACATCTCGCATGTTCATAGTCGGATCGTCAAAGTCTACTCCTCCAAAACGACAATCATTGATGTAGGGTGAAAACCCTAGGGAACGAGGGAAAACACGGGGGAAACACAAGAGAAACACTAAACCAATAAGAAATAGTCACACATGTGCTAGATCCTCGAGTACATAAGCGATCACACGGTACACGATCAACAAGGGACGATACAAAGGTAGCCGGTCTTCTCCGTGAGGAGGTCTTGAATGCACGAGGGTGTAGCGACCCGACCCGAATGGGTCAAGTCTCTGTGCTTACGTGTCATCCCTGGATCGGTATGCTGACACACACAGTACTTGAAGGATTTATAACAGAGGTAAATCACATGTATAAAGTAACGTAAATACTATTACCTCAATCCAAATAGCGGAAGCAACAAGGTTGTGGATTCCCATCAACACCAACGGCAAAGTTGAGTGTAGAAATCGTAACCCTAACGTATCACTTACTCGTCGTAAGAAACCTGCAACATGAGACGTTGCAGCCCGAAACGGGTCAGTACATTGAATGTACTGGCAAATTCACACCATAAAGAATGATGAACAATGGCTATCACTACATGCATATTTGGCTGGTGGAAAAGCTCTATGGTTATAAGGTTTTTGCGTAAAGCCAATTTTTCCCTACTGCAAAGGAATAAATTTATTTAACTATCATGGTGGTTGTGAAACATCAAGAATGGTTGACAGCATTCTCAATCCCAACTAAAAATAATTAAAACCCAACAACATTAATTAGAAGTAACATGTTGAGATTCACATGATATTCAAGTACTAGATACTCAAGTTGTCCATAACCGGGGACACGACTAATCATGATTAGTTTGTACACTCTGCGAAGGTTTGCGCACTTTTCCCCACATGACTCGATCGCCTCCGTTTGTTTTCTCGCACTACATGGTGTTTGAGAAACGGATGACCGAGACATAGTCTTTTAGAAGCGCTAGCACCTTACATGTGGGGTAGACCGTACCACCTACAACCCCTACATCTGCTAGTCCACCCCGTAAGAGTTCGCACAACTTAGTCAGCTATGCCAGAGCCCATAGTAGCATGTGGCTGCACACGGAAGTTTCTAGCATGAATTATCTTATGATCCCTTTGAGCCTGGGTGGCGGTCCAAAAAAACAGGCAAGTCCTGATAGACATCAGGTGCCTCAATCCACCCAGATGTGTGTTTAAGTTGCCACCTTAGATAAACCATTAAAATTATCAACTCACATCTGTCATGGAATATCACTCACCCAATCCACGTCTACTAGCATAGCATGGCATAAAGCAAACGTAGAAGTAACTCCCAAAGGTTTCATGATAATACATGTGATAGGTACTACCTCATCTACTTCCCATCCCACAATTTAATTAGATCCTAATCATGCAATGTGAGGGAATTGATCTAATGCAATAAAACATGGGTTGTAGAAAAGGTATGATCAGAGTGTGAACTTGCCTGCAATGTTGATGAAGATGATTCGCACTCAAAACTCGTGATAGATCTACTCGTCACACTCCGGTCAATCTATCGTAAGCAAACAATAGTAACCACACAATAAGTACTCATCTAATGCACAAGTAAAACTCGAACGAGAGAACGAACCAGAAAGTTCAACTTAAGAACTCCGGTTGCAAAGAAAGAAAGAACTGAACAAAGAAACCGAAAACAAACGGCGGAAGAAACAACTCGGTTCTAGCAAGTTGAAACTAGGTCAAAATTTTACAGTAGCAAAAACTTGTTCAAGTTGATTAGACGGAACAGCGGTTTCGAGACGAAACTCCAGGCGCTTGAATCACCTGATTTCGATAAATGGGCGAGAAGATAAACTAGAACGAAGATCGGATCTGAGATCGCGATCGCGGAATAAATCCGACGAAAAGAAAAGGACGAACGGTTAAACGGACGGGCGTCGTTAACCGGGAATAATCGGTGATCACATTCGTTGAGACGAACGGTCCAAAAGAAAACGGAAAACCGATCTAGGGTTTCGGAAAAGAAACCGAAACGAAGAATCGGGGAGAAAAACCGGAAAAGAAAACCGGAACTGTTTCTTTTAAAAGAACCGAACCGCGAGGAAGAAAAAGAGAGGCGCGGGGCTACCTCCGGCAAGGCGGGGCGAACGATGGTGACGGCGGCGTGCTAGGGCGGCGGCGGCGGCGCTAGGGCACAAGGGCGGTGGTGCGGGTGTGGGGTGGCGCGGCGCTAGGGCACAAGGGCGGCGGCGCGGGGTGGCGCAGCGGCGGTGTAGGGCGCGGGGTGGGGCGCGGCTTGGGAAGGAGAGGGGGTTTGGGTTTTTGGTGTGAGGAGAGGGGGGGGGTCTATGGGGGTATTTATATTGGTGAGGGGGGATTTACTTGGGGTAGGGGACAAGAAATAGAGTAGGAATAGGAAATAGACTAAGAATAGGAAAGAATAAACGGAGTAGGACTAGGAATAACGAAACAAGGAAAAAGAGACAAGGGGGCGCCTTAGAATCCTAAAAGGATTCGGCAATAGGGAGAGGCGGCGGCGGTGTCCTGGCAGCGCTGGCGCTCGGCGCCTGGCGCCTGGGAGCGCAGGGGCGGCGACTTGGCTTGGGCCTTGGCCCGGCTGGCCTGGCTCCTTTTCTTTTTTTTCTTTTAAAAAAAATTCCGCGCGTAGAAAAACAAAGAAAAAGAAAACTAAATGAACTCCAAAATTTCTAAAGTAAATTTTCCCCGACTCCTAAAAATGAGCCGAACAAAAAGAACTTTTCTCTGGACCTAAAATGCAATTTTCGAAAACGCGCATTTTTCCCTATCCAAAGAAAAACAAACAAACACCGGAAAACGAAATTTGATCTATTTATTAAATCTTCATTTTTCCTATATTTTTGGAAAGTCATATTATTCCCTCTCTTATATTTTTGATAACGGAAAAATTATTGAAGAGGAAATAAATAAATCAAATGATCCTTTTTTCAAATTCGAGAAAACTCTCAAATATGAAAATAACGAAATCTCCAACTCTCTCCGAAGGTCCTTGAGTTGCGTGAAATATCTAGGATCGACCAAAATGCAAGAAAATAGGATATGCATGATGATCTAATGTATTCCAATTTGAAAAAAATAAATTCAAAAGAACTTTGAATTTAATTCTTTGAAACTCCCAACTCATATTTCATAATTTGAAGAAGTCATTTTATCTTCTCTCGTGAAAATCATTGAGTTGCTTAAAGTTTCTGAATTGGAAATATTTCCCAATGGAATTCAAATATTTTTCAAACACCCTTTTCATTTTAAATGGAAGAAGTCATGTCATCTTCTCTCTAGGGTTTTGTATTTGAAAAGAATTTGAATTCACGAAGATCAGAAAACAAATATGAAAGTTTGGGAAAGTCCTTTTATTCCCTCTCATTTAACTTTCAAAAAGAATTCGAATTTCACTCAATTTCACGCAATCAATCAAACAATCAATCAATCTATCTATTTGTTTATAACACTCCAAAATTTAGAATTTTGGGATGTTACAAACCTACCACCCTTAAAATGAATCTCGTCCTCGAGATTCGGAGAGGCTAGCAAGAAAAGGTTAGGCTTTGGGGGTCTCCTCAAAATCCATCGATCATCACAGGGGTCTTGGGTGCTACCACCCTTAGAAGCATGGTTATTGTTCCATCAAAATTCATATACTACATCCTTATTCTTGACAGTGTCGGTCTTCTCAGATCCTCAAGAAAATTTCTCCTCTGAGCTCTTCCAGTAACGGCATAACCTTTTCCTCAATTCTTTTGTCCTTTCATCTTGGTAAGGTTATTCCAAGACTGGGTCTTCTTAGCTGATGGGTCTGGCGCCATTACTAAACAACTATCGATACCTCATGGTGGTCAACAATTTATGGTTTCTCCTGCAGGAAATGGGTCTGGGTGATCCTCACTGTATAACCTACGGTTGGCAACAATTGCCGTGTACAAGGGAAAATTACGTATACCATTCTAAGGTTTAACAAGGTTTAATATCGTCGTCTCTCTACTATAGGCAAGTCACTCAGATTTACCATCCCATATAGCAAGGCGAATAATAAGAGTAAGTCGGTATGGTGATCAATCCATCCCGCACCCAAATCATTACCTTGTATACGATTTAGCGAATCTCGCATTCTAACACTCGGTCATCCTCACAAGCATTGCAGAATTTCTCTTGTCAATGAACCAAGTTCGAAATAATCCATTGATTCTACAAGCCAGACAAACATCTATCGTTCCTTCACAACTCTCAGGTTTTGCGTAAACTCCTATAAGATCGTCTATCGATAAAATCGTAACTTCCTCCAGGGTTTTTTTCCTTCAGCAAGAATGTGTTTGCTTCTTGGCAGGTCCTGGGGCCTGTGGGTTATGGCACATCTCATCACTTGCAAACCTTGAACTCTTCATCGGGGCAGCGGATCTCTAATCCAACATCCAACTTCCAGCTTTCCCAGTATTCTTAAATCCATCCAATTGTACTGTCTTCCTTCCTTCTATTGGCACCAAACTAGGACATGTTTACTCAGACTCATCATGGATTTTCCATTGATCCATATTTCCAGCATCATACCTCCTTTATATCCAATAGTACTTCATCTCTTCATCCTCGTGGGATTTCCCACATACCGAGGTAAAATGAATTCACTTCGTGGAACATCATTATCCTTTCCAGGGTCAAGCGTCCTCACAGGGGAATATTGGCCATCTCTGCATGGCACTTCTTCAACTGGGAAGCGTGAAACACATCATGAACTCCTAACAGTCCTTCGGATGACTCCAACTTGTTGGCCACTTCTCCCATACGCTCCATAACTCGGTATGGTCCTACAATCTCGGGGCTAATTTTCCCTTAACTCCAATTCGTTTAACTCCTCGCAGAGGGATCACACGAAGACATGCTCTGTCTCCAATTTCATAGACTACCTCCTTGAGTTTTGAGTCTTGCATAACTCTTCTGCCTGGACTGAGCTACCTTCAGTCTATCTTGAACATTCTCTTCTGACTCCTTGATCACATTTGATCCAAACAACTGACGGTCTCCAACTTCATCCCACATACTCTTGGGGTATCACACATATCGAGACAAAACTCGTATTCATTTTGTCCGAAATCCACTCAGTGGAGTATGCTTATCTTTTCCAGGGGTCAACGGTTCTTACGGGGTACTACCACCCTTAAAATGCTCCAATATTTTATAGACCATATTTCTCATATCCTCAAAAATGGTCAACATCTTTCCTCATAGAGTAACTCATAAAATCCAAATCAGTACCAACACTGCTAACTTTATTGATTCTCAAATTATTAGAATCTCCTGTTTTTCCATTACATGCCTCAACTCAACACCTCAATATAAAGGAAAATGTCCTCACTACTACGACTATATTTCTTCTGTTACAAACTCAACTACTTATCACAAGTCTCCTTCTCCTTCGGACAATCTCTAGCAAAGTGCCCTGCTTTATTACAACTAAAACATATTTCTTCTGACAAGTATCAAGGTTTCCTTTTTGGGCATTTGTTGAGGTAGTGCCCTGACTCCTTGCACCCATAACAGATGACATGACTCAGATCCTTCCCGGAATCCAATCTACTTCTCTTTCTGGACTTTTCCATTCCAATCAGGGCTTCTATTTCATGTGGGTCATACTCTACTTCCTCAGCCAGGAATTCTACTAGATCCCCATTCATACAATTTTGGGAGATGTGTCCTTCTTCTCCACATGAATAGCAAGACTTGGTGCAGGGTTTAATTGGTTCTTCTTTGGGTGTGTCCTCCACCTCTTTCTTCACCACAAGTTCTTCTAAACTTTCCATAAGAGCTCCTTTCATTGCTTCTTCCTTCTGCTGGATGGTTCTTTGTACCAAGGGGTAAATGTGACACTGAGCAGGATAGTGGGTAGTCCCTTCACACAAGAAACAAGTGATCTACCTGGTTGGGCATTCTTCAGCTGGGTGACTTCCTTCACAGTTAGGGCATTCATCCTTGTATGCTTTATGGGTGTGTCCTATTTCTCCACAAATCTTGAATGCACAAGGTTTCTTCACATCCTTTCCATAAAGCTTCAATTTCTGGGACACAAACTGAGACTTTAGCAAAGTCAACTTAAATTCTTTCCAAGTGGTTACTCCTTGCCATCCATTCATGGTTTGGTACATCCTCCACCAAGTAGCAGCACCTCTTTCAAAGCATTGAAGAGCATGCTGGGCCATATCCTTTTCGACTATAGGCTTGTTCTCCATATGATCCTCCATGTTCTGAATCCATCGGTCTATCTCCAATTGACTCATCGGTCCAGAAAATACAAACTCATCATCTATTGGGTCCATGGGTTTGGGGTGAGATAAGAGAGATCAAGAGGGATGCACACAATGCAAACAACAATTTTGAAAAGACAGATTTTTGTTGTGGCTGTCGAAAAACATCAAACAAATGACAGCTCACAAACGTCGTATCTAACGTGGGCATATAACAGGGGTTTGGTCTTCTAAAGGTCAATGTCGCCAATGGCTTCTTCCGGTCATACTTGTCTTTCTCAAGTTCTTTTGCCAGCTCATCTCTGTTGATGTGAAATCTCTCGTGACATCCTTTAATATTTCTGGAGTGGCATTCCAAACTTCTGGTTTCAACATCCTTCACATGAACCATGGTCATACTGTCCTTCAGCTCTTGACAATTCTCCGGTATCTCGAGGTTGTAGCTCCTCCAGCTTGGCTACTCTCATCTTCAGGATCCTGAGTTCCTCATGAAATACTTCCTTGTCTAATACGACTCCCTGGAGCTCCATTTTAAACTTCTTGATGTACTACTCCAGATCCTGGTGATACACCGTCTAGGGCTAAAACTTCATCTTATGATAGGTGCTCCATCAGCCTTCTTCCATCAAATCCATTCTGATGAAATGCATCCTTAACTCAGCATGGTTACAATAGCATCAGCGGCGATGACATCACAGATAACCGTGTTTCTGCCCTTGTCATTCCCATGAGCTATCTTCCATAATTGATATCCCCTGCCTTAGGGTTTTCTTTGACAAAACTTCGGGTTCTCATACTCCTTGTTTCAGTCTTTCTCCGATACACCTTGATCTCGGTTATTGACAACTTCCATAGTCTGCCAAGTTCCATAAGGGTAGCCTTCCTAGGTCATATAAATCTGGGAATTCTACAGAGCCTTCAAATTCTACTTGTCTTCGATCTTCAACCATTGTAGTTTTCATTATTCATATGCACAAAAAATACTCTTCATTCCGAAGTGGTCTTAGTTGTCCGATATCTTGTACATCTTGGAGTGGTCTCATCCGTCGAATCTTCGAATGGTCAAAAGGGGAAAGGGGTATGGTCTCACTAAAGGGAATTTTTTGAATAAGCTCAGAAGAGAAGAGAGGTAAAAGTTCTTTTTGAAAGGGAAAGTTGTAGAGAAAAATATTTGCTATGGGCTTGCCAGTTTCTAGGGTCACGTCCTACAGTCAACATGTGCTCTGATACCATCTTGTAGCGACCCGACCCGAATGGGTCAAGTCTCTGTGCTTACGTGTCATCCCTGGATCGGTATGCTGACACACACAGTACTCGAAGGATTTATAACAGAGGTAAATAACATGTATAAAGTAACGTAAATACTATTACCTCAATCCAAATAGCGGAAGCAACAAGGTTGTGGATTCCCATCAACACCAACGGCAAAGTTGAGTGTAGAAATCGTAACCCTAACGTATCACTTACTCGTCGTAAGAAACCTGCAACATGAGACGTTGCAGCCCGAAACGGGCCAGTACATTGAATGTACTGGCAAATTCACACCATAAAGAATGATGAACAATGGCTATCACTACATGCATATTTGGCTAGTGGAAAAGCTCTATGGTTATAAGGTTCTTGCGTAAAGCCAATTTTTCCCTACTGCAAAGGAATAAATTTATTTAACTATCATGGTGGTTGTGAAACATCGAGAATGGTTGACAGCATTCTCAATCCCAATTAAAAATAATTAAAACCCAACAACATTACTTAGAAGTAACATGTTGAGATTCACATGATATTCAAGTACTAGATACTCAAGTTGTCCATAACCGGGGACACGGCTAATCATGATTAGTTTGTACACTCTGCAGAGGTTTGCACACTTTTTCCCACATGACTCGATTGCCTCCGTTTGTTTTCTCGCACTACATGGTGTTTGAGATACGGATGACCGAGACATAGTCTTTCAGAAGCGCTAGCACCTTACATGTGGGGTAGACCGTACCACCTACAACCCCTACATCTACTAGTCCACCCCGTAAGAGTTCGCAGAACTTAGTCAACTATGCCAGAGCCCATAGTAGCATGTGGCTGCACACGGAAGTTTCTAGCATGAATTATCTTATGATCCCTTTGAGCCTGGGTGGCGGTCCAAAAAAAACAGGCAAGTCCTGATAGACATCAGATGCCTCAATCCACCCAGATGTGTGTTTAAGTTGCCACCTTAGATAAACCATTAAAATTATCAACTCACATCTGTCATGGAATATCACTCACCCAATCCACGTCTACTAGCATAGCATGGCATAAAGCAAACGTAGAAGTAACTCCCAAAGGTTTCATGATAATATAGGTGATAGGTACTACCTCATCTACTTCCCATCCCACAGTTTAATTAGATCCTAAGCATGCAATGTGAGGGAATTGATCTAATGCAATAAAACATGGGTTGTAGAAAAGGTATGATCAAAGTGTGAACTTGCCTGCAATGTTGATGAAGATGATTCGCACTCAAAACTCGTGATAGATCTACTCGTCACACTCTGGTCAATCTATCGTAAGCAAACAATAGTAACCACACAATAAGTACTCATCTAATGCACAAGTAAAACTCGAACGAGAGAACGAACCAGAAAGTTCAACTTAAGAACTCCGATTGCAAAGAAAGAAAGAACCGAACAAAGAAACCAAAAACAAACGGCGGAAGAAACAACTCGGTTCTAGCAAGTTGAAACTAGGTCAAAATTTTACAGTAGCAAAAACTTGTTCAAGTTGATTAGACGGAACGGCAGTTTCGAGACGAAACTCCTGGCGCCTGAATCACCTGATTCTGATAAACGGGCGAGAAGATAAACTAGAACGAAGATCGGATCTGAGATCGCGATCGCGGAATAAATCCGACGAAAAGAAAAAGACGAACGATTAAACGAACGGGCGTCGTTAACCAGGAATAATCGGTGATCACGTTCGTTGAGACGAACGGTCCGAAAGAAAACGGAAAAACGATCTAGGGTTTCGGAAAAGAAACCGAAACGAAGAGAAAAACCGGAAAAGAAAACCGGAACGGTTTCTTTTAAAAGAACCGAACCGCGAGGAAGAAAAAGAGAGGCGCGGGGCTACCTCTGGCGAGGCGGGGCGAACGGTGGTGACGGCAGCGTGCTAGGGCGGCGGCGGCGGCGCTAGGGCACAAGGGCGGCGGCGCGGGTGTGGGGTGGCGCGGCGCTAGGGCACAAGGGCAGCGGCGCGGGGTGGCGCGGCGGCGGTGTAGGGCGTGGGGTGGGGCGCGGCTTGGGAAGGAGAGGGGGTTTGGGTTTTTGGTGTGAGGAGAGGGGGGGTCTATGGGGGTATTTATATTGGTGAGGGGGGGATTTACTTGGGGTAGGGGACAAGAAATAGAGTAGGAATAGGAAATAGACTAAGAATAAGAAAGAATAAACGGAGTAGGACTAGGAATAACGAAACAAGGAAAAAGAGACAAGGGGGCGCCCTAGAATCCTAAAAGGATTCGGCAACAGGGAGAGGCGGCGGCGGTGTCCTGGCAGCGCTGGCACTCGGCGCCTGGGAGCGCAGGGGCGGCGACTTGGCTTGGGCCTTGGCCCGGCTGGCCTGGCTCCTTTTCTTTTTTTTCTTTTAAAAAAAATTCCGCGCGTAGAAAAACAAAGAAAAAGAAAACTAAATGAACTCCAAAATTTCTAAAGTAAATTTTCCCCGACTCCTAAAAATGAGCCGAACAAAAATAACTTTTCTCCGGACCTAAAATGCAATTTTCGAAAACGCGCATTTTTCCCTATCCAAAGAAAAACAAACAAACAGCGGAAAACGAAATTTGATCTATTTATTAAATCTTCATTTTTCCTATATTTTGGGAAAGTCATATTATTCCCTCTCTTATATTTTTGATAACGGAAAAATTATTGAAGAGGAAATAAATAAATCAAATGATCCTTTTTTCAAATTCGAGAAAACTCTCAAATATGAAAATAACGAAATCTCCAACTCTCTCCGAAGGTCCTTGAATTGCGTGAAATTTCTAGGATCGACCAAAATGCAAGAAAATAGGATATGCATGATGATCTAATGTATTCCAATTTGGAAAAAATAAATTCAAAAGAACTTTGAATTTAATTCTTTGAAACTCCCAACTCATATTTCATAATTTGAAGAAGTCATTTTATCTTCTCTCGTGAAAATCATTGAGTTGCTTAAAGTTTCTGAATTGGAAATATTTCCCAATGGAATTCAAATATTTTTCAAACACCCTTTTCATTTTAAATGGAAGAAGTCATGTCATCTTCTCTCTAGGGTTTTGTATTTGAAAAGAATTTGAATTCACGAAGATCAGAAAACAAATATGAAAGTTTGGGAAAGTCCTTTTATTCCCTCTCATTTAACTTTCAAAAAGAATTCGAATTTCACTCAATTTCACGCAATCAATCAATCTATCTATTTGTTTATAACATTCCAAAATTTAGAATTTTGGGATGTTACAGAGGGGATCTTCCCTTAGAGGGGTCTTGAATCCAAAGGGATCTTCTCCGAAGAGGGGCCGCGGTCTCTCTCGTGGAGTAGATCCGATGTGGATGAGTAATGCTCTATCTCTAAATATGAGCTATACCAATGCTAAATCTAGAAAGAAGGACGAGGAGGAGTATATACAGTCTAGGGGGTTGAAGGGATACACGGGCCTCGGCCCTTCACTGTGCGCAGACAGGGGAGGCCGGACGTCCGGGCGTCGGGTCAGATGTCTGGGCTTTCGCGAGGGGTCAGATGTCCAGGATGGAAGCGCTGGCCTTGCTGCTCTTTGGTTCGGTGGTGTCCGGATATCTGGGCTTGATGCCGAATTTCTGGGCAGGGCGGATGTCCGGGCCCTCTAGACTTGGCCGCTGGCTCCTTGCTGCCGTAGACACTTCCATGGGCTGGATGTCCGGGGCCTGGGAGTTGATCTTGACTCCTTCCATCGGTTCTCTTCATCTGTGAACTTGGGGACTTGTACATCTTCACGTGCATCTTCGGGAGGGTCCTCTTGGTACCTAATCATGCACAACATCTCGGACTTAGGTAGTAGCCATGTCTCATGCAAAGAAAGTGGAAGTTCCGAGAGGAGTGAGTTCACCTTATCTTTGATAGCCTTAGCTCGGGCTCTTGTCATTGGTCCAAGTGGTGTCGTTGGAGGTGTAGGTGCGTCCATGGGGATGATCGTGGGATGCTCCGAATCATCTCCCCTCCCTTGGGGAAGATCCGTCCTCGGATCGAAACCCTCATCACCATGGTAGGGCGAGAGATCTTTGATGTTGAAGATGTCGCTCACGGAGTACTTGTCATGTGGGATGTCGATCTTGTAGGCGTTGTTGTTGTAGCGTTCGAGCACCTTGAAGGGTCCATCCACGCGTGGTTGAAGTTTGGACTTGCGTTCGTTGGGGAATTGGTCCTTGCGAAGGTGTAGCCACACAAGATCTCCGATGTTGAACACCATGGGGTGCTTATTGATGTTGAGCATGGTCACAAGTCGTTGTACTTGGTGCTCGATGATGTGCCTTGTATCCTCATGCACCTTCTTGAGATGGTTCACACGTGCACTTGAGTCCATATTGATGCGCTCTTGTAGTGGTAGAGGGAGAATGTCCAATGGGGACAAAGGGTTGAATTCGTAGACGACCTCGAAGGGGGATGTGCCTGTTGTTGAGTGTCTTGCGCGGTTGTAGGTGAACTCGGTGATAGGTAGACACTCCTCCCACTCCTTGATGTTCTTCTTGATGAGTACTCGAAGTAGAGCGGAGAGTGTGCGGTTGGTCACCTCTGTTTGGCCGTCGGTTTGTGGATGATACGCCATGGAGAAGAGTAGCTTGATTCCGAGCTTGGCGCATAGAGTCTTCCAAAAGTAGCTAAGGAACTTGACGTCGCGGTCCGAGACGATCGTCTTTGGCACTCCATGTAGACGCAATATTTCCCTACAAAAGAGATTAGCAACATGTGAAGCATCGTCTATCTTGTTGCAACGAATGAAATGTGCCATCTTAGAGAAAAGGTCCACAACGACAAATATTGAATCCTTTCCATTGCGAGTCCTAGGCAATCCAAGTAGAAAATCCATGCTAATATCTTCCCATGGTTGGTATGGAATTGGTAGAGGCATGTAAAGGCCATGGGATTGAGATTTAGACTTAGCTTTGCGACATGTAGAGCATCGGTTGGTGAAGCAGTTGACGCCACAAAACATCTTGGGCCAATAGTAGTTCTTGGAGAGCGTAGCAAAAGTCTTGTCATGTCCAAAATGTCCCATTAAGCCTCCTCCATGAGATTCCTGCAAAAGCAACAAACGAAGAGAACACTCGGGGATGCAATGCTTGTTAGCTCTCATAAGATATCCATCTTTGATGTAGTAGAGTTCCCAAGATGTATGCGTCAAACATTTGGCATAAGTAGTAGCAAAAGTGGGATCATGCTCATACAAGTCTTTTATGTGATCAAAGCCAATTACATTCAACTCAAGTTGAGTAAAAAGCATGCATATGCGGGAAAGGGAGTCCGCCGCAAATTTTCCTTACCTTTGATGTACTTGATGATATAAGGAAAATACTCAATAAATTCACTCCATTTAGCATGACGCTTGTTCAACTTGGTTTGGACCTTAAGGTACTTGAGCGTTTCATGATCGGTATGAATGATGAATTCATGAGGGCGAAGATAGTGTTCCCATTCATGCAAAATGCGGACTAAAACATATAGCTCTTTGTCATAGATGGGGTAATTGAGTTGCGCTCCGGAAAGTTTCTCACTAAAGTAAGCTATGGGGCGCTTCTCTTGCGTTAACACACCTCCTATGCCATTACAGCTAGCATCGCAATGAATCTCAAAGGGTTTGTCAAAGTTGGGTAATGCAAGCATGGGAGCATGAGTAAGCAAATTATTAAGCTCATTGAAAGCGGTATCTTGGGATGATCCCCAAACAAAAGGCGCATTCTTGCTAAAAGCATGCAAAGCAGAAGCAATGGTGCTAAAATCCATAAGGCCAAGGAAGCTACGCACTTGTTGCAAGTTGGTTGGTTGTGGCCAAGTCTTAATAGCATTGATCTTGGACTCATCAACATGAACACACTTAGAAGAAATAACAAAACTGTAACACCCCGGATACGACTTTCCATATTTGCAACTCTGACTCTTGCCTTTTCTGGAGATGCGATATGAGATTCCCTTCGTGGTTGGGTTTTGTCTTCGTTTTGCTTCCATGTCATGCATTTCATATCATGTCATCATGTGCATCACATTTGCATACGTGTTCGCCTCATGCATCCGAGCATTTTCCCCGTTGTCCGTTTCTCAATCTGACACTCCTACGTCCTCCGGCGTCCTCTTTTGTCTCTTTTCATGTGCGGGCATTAAACATTCTCGGAATGGATCGAGACTTGCCAAGCGGCCTTAGTACACCACCGGTAGACCGCCTATCAAGTTTCGTGCCATTTGGAGTCCGTTTGATACTCCAACGGTTAACCGCGGAACCATAAAGGCCTCGTGTGTGTTGCAGCCCAACACCCCTCCAAAGTGGCCCAATAACCAATCCAAAACCCCTCCATCCTCTCGGTCGTTCGATCACGACCGCGTGGCCAAAAACCGCACCTCATGTGGACTCTCCTAGCTCCCTCTACCTATATATTCTGTCTCCCTCTGAAATTCGCAGTCTAACCCTAGTCCTCCTCCTCGCCGTCCGCCGCCCTCCGGACGAATCGCCGCCGCCTCCAGCCAATCCGCCGCTGCCACGTGTCGCACCACGCCTCCTCTCTCTCCTCCCTGCGCCGCCGCCCGAGGAGCCTCGCCCGCCGCCCGTGCTCCTCCCGCGGGCTTCCTCGCCGCCCAACGCCGCCGCGACTTTGCTCTGCCACCTAGCGCCCGCCTTCGCCTCCCCGCCGTTATCTGGCGTCGCCTCGCCTGAGTCCCGACCGAGACCCGTCGACCTCGTCGCTGGCTGGCCTCGCCTCCCGCCAGATCCGGGCAGGTCCGGCCCGGATCCGGCGCCCCGCGCCTTCCCGACCTCCTCCGCAGTCTCCCCTCACCGCAGAAGCC
This sequence comes from Triticum aestivum, assembly GCF_018294505.1. Taxonomy (NCBI): domain Eukaryota; kingdom Viridiplantae; phylum Streptophyta; class Magnoliopsida; order Poales; family Poaceae; genus Triticum; species Triticum aestivum. The sequence goes on along the minus strand of NC_057809.1, from coordinate 274,330,346 downwards.
CGCCCCTCGCCGGAGTTAACCTCGGTTCGCGCACCTCCGACGAACCCTAGACCTGGCCTGAGGGTATAATTTCCATCTAAGTCATTTTCTGGCATATTTTCATGCCCTGTTCATCGCATCATAACTTCATGAGCATTGCTCCGTTTCACGCACATAATATATCAAAATGTTCATCATGATGTGCTCTTCATTTTGTTCCATTGTGCTATGCTTGTTTGAGTCCATATTGATGCCCAAATAGTTGATGCAAGAGTGCTATAAAATGTTAGTTCCTGTTTCTTAATAGATCTTGAGCATTTGTCATTTTTGCCATGTTTATTGTGTGTTGCATATGGGCATGAGCTCTACATGTGTTATGGGATATGCCATGCCATCTTTACAGGTGTGTATGCCATATATTTTTGTGATCAATGTGGTGACTAGCACAAGCATGCAAAGTAGCTCTCGAGATATTGCTGTTTTCAGGGATTTGGAATTTCACTAAGTCTTTGCTCTGCTGTTATTTTTATGCCATGTGTTCATGTTGCTACAGAGAGATCCATGCTTCGTTTGAGTATGTTCAGTAAGGATGATTTGGACATATGGTTGTGCTCTATCCATCCATGCCCCTGTTTGCATTTATGGAGTGTCCTAGCATGACTCAATCTTGATGTACTTTTGCTATAAAATGTTCCTGGCAGATTGTTTACGTGTTAATCAATTTTGCCAAGGTTGTTGTAGTTGATCCATGCACGCTATGAGATTGTTCTTGCCATGGTTAGCTTCTTGATCATGTCTTCTTGCTGCTAGTATGCTTAGTTTGTCATGCCATGCCTTGTGTTGAGTGAATCGAGCTCGCAAACATGCCTTCATAATTCTATTTTTGCCATGTCCAGTTTTCTGCTAAGTCTGAATCTGTTATCGAAACTTGCTATGTTTACATGGGTGCCATCATATTTTTTGTGCCCTTTTGGCTTATGGTCAGTAAGGGACTTTTGTTATATGATTTGAGTAGATTCATGCCATGCCTTTGTTTGCTATATCCTATTCCTGTAGCATGTTGTTAGCTTGCTCTAAACATGTCTTCCTGATGTTAATTCCTGCCATGTTAGTATTTTCACTAAGTCTGTGATGCTGATATCTTTTGCACTTTTGCCATGCTTGTTTGAACCTGCTATTGTGTGATTTAGCCGTAGCTCAATGTTCATCTTTTGTCAAGCATCTTGACTAGATCACTGCCATGTGCTTTGTTGCTATGTTAGAGTGTAGTAGCTTACTTTCTTTTTGCATTTCAGATGGCATCGTGCTGCTAATCGCAGAAGTGTGCCATCTTTGTTTTTCTTGTCATTTGCAAACCGTGCATCCGATTCCGGTGATCTTTATATCGATTTCGACCGAAACCAAATCATCTTTCCAGCGGCACACTTGCTTTGCCAAGTTGATGCCTTGATCAATCTTTTCCTTCTGGATCACGCATATGCATTGCATATCACATCCCGCATATCATGCCATGTTTTGCATCATGTTGCTTGCGCATTGCATCGTGGTTGATTGTTGGTTCTTCTGCTTGTGTTCTTGCTTTGGGTAGAGCCGGGAGACGATTACGTGTTCGAGGAACCTGTTGAGTACGCTTACGAGGATCAAGCTTACGTCAACTCAGAGAACTTTGCAGGCAACATGACCATACCCTCGAAATCACTTCTATCTTTGCTTGCTAGTTGCTCGCTCTATTGCTATTCCGCGATACCTACCACTTGCTATATCATGCCTCCCATATTGTCATGTCAAACCTCTAACCCACCATGTCCTAGCAAACTGTTGTTTGGCTATGTTACCGCTTTGCTCAGCCCCTCTTATAGCGTTGCTAGTTGCAGGTGAAGATGGAGTTTGTTCCTTGTTGGAACATGGTTATCGTTCGGATATCATTATTATATCTTGTTTACTTTAATGCATCTATATACTTGGTAAAGGGTGGAAGGCTCGGCCTTATGCCTGGTGTTTTGTTCCACTCTTGCCGCCCTAGTTTCCGTCATACCGGTGTTATGTTCCTTGATTTCGCGTTCCTTACGCGGTTGGGTTATAATGGGAACCCCTTGACAGTTCGCCTTGAATAAAACTCCTCCAGCAAGGTCCAACCTTGGTTTTACCATTTGCCACCTAAGCCTTTTTCCCTTGGGTTCTGCAGACTCAAGGGTCATCTTTATTTTAAACCCCCAGGCCAGTGCTTCTCTAAGTGTTGGTCCAAACTGGGCGATGTCCGGCGCCCCCTGGGCAACCAGGGTCTATGCCAACCCGACGTCTTGCCCATCCGGTGTGCCCTGAGAACGAGATACGTGCGACTCCTATCGGGATTTGTCGGCACATCGGGTGGCTTTGCTGGTCTTGTTTTACCATTGTCGAAATGTATTGTAACCGGGATTCCGAGTCTGATCGGGTCATCCTGGGAGAAGGAATATCCTTCGTTGACCGTGAGAGCTTGTGATGGGCTAAGTTGGGACACCCCTGCAGGGTTTTGAACTTTTGAAAGTCGTGCCCGCGGTTATGGGCAGATGGGAATTTGTTAATATCCGGTTGTAGAAAACCTGACACTTAACTTAATTAAAATGAATCAACCGCGTGTGTAGCCGTGATGGTCTCTTTCCTGCGGAGTCCGGGAAGTGAACATGGCTTTGGAGTTATGTTTGAACGTAAGTTGTTTCAGGATCACTTCTTGATCACTTCTAGTTCACGACCGTGCTTTGCTTCTCTTCTCGCTCTCATTTGCGTATGTTAGCCACCATATATGCTAGTGCTTGCTGCGGCTCCACCTCACTACCCTTTCCTACCCATAAGCTTAAATAGTCTTGATTTCGCGGGTGTGAGATTGCTGAGTCATCGTGACTCACAGATACTTCCAAACAGTTGCAGGTGCCGATGATACCAGGGCAGGTGACACAACCCAGCTCAAGTGGGAGCTCCATGAAGATCGTGTTCGATTGTGTTGTTTCGTTTCCAGTTGATCAGTAGTGGAGCCCAGTCGGGGCGATCGGGGATCTAGCATTAGGGGTTTTCTGTCTTTATTTGGCTCCGAAGTTTGATTGTATTCTGGATGATGTAATGCTATATTTATGTATTGTGTGAAGTGGCGATTGTAAGCCAACTCTTTATCCCTTTCTTATTCAGTACATGGGATGTGTAAAGATTACCCCTCTTGCGACATGCCTACTATGCGGTTATGCCTCTAAGTCGTGCTCCGACACGTGGGAGATATAGTCGCATCATGGGTGTTACAAAAACCCAAATAAACAAGCTTATCAACGCCAAAAAGGCATTTCTTCATATTAGCATACAGACGCTCTTTTCGAAGAGTTTGTAAAACAGTTCGGACATGGGTGACATGCTCTTTGAGAGACTTGCTAAAAACAAGGATATCATCGAAGTAGACCACAACAAACACACCAATGTAAGGGCGAAAGACATGATTCATAAGGCACATAAAAGTACTCGGTGCTTCCGATAGACCCATAGGCATGACTAACCACTCATACAAGCCAAACTTGGTTTTGAAAGCGGTTTTCCATTCATCACCCTCTTGTATGCGGATTTAATAGTAACCACTCTTAAGATCAATTTTTGAAAAGATAGTGGCACCACTAAGTTCATCAAGCATAACGTCAAGGCGTGGAATGGGATACCTATAACGAACAGTGATAGCATTGATAGGTCTACAATCGGAGCACATGCGAAAGCTATCTTCTCGTTTTGGCACAAGAATGACCGGGACGGCACAAGGGCTCAAACTTTCACGCACATGTCCATGGTCTATGAGATGCTTTACTTGCCTTTGTATTTCTTTGGTTTCTTCGGGGTTGACTCGGCAGGGAGCTTTGTTCGGAAGAGGTGCTCCGGGGATGAGGTCGATGCAGTGCTCAATGCCTCACAGTGGAGGTAGTCCTGGAGGTAGCTCGTTGGGGAAAACATCGTGAAATTCCTGCAAAAGATAAGATAACACTAAAGGTAGAGTGTCAGAGGTGTTAGCTTGTGTTTCATTATCCTTGCACAAAAGGACGTAGTGTAGGACACTAGATGGGTTCTCACACACTCCTCTTATCTCACTTTTGGTGGCAAATAGGACCAAGTTTTTCTTTTCACTCATCGTAGAGGCGCTCGATTTGGGCTTGTGGCGCTCACTCTCTTTTTGGTGGCTCGCTCTCTCACTATTCTCTCCACGATGGGTGGCTTGCTTGTTGGCGATCACATGGCTTGGAGACATGGGGCTAAGTACATACTCCTTTCCTTTCATCTTGAAAATGTAGTGGTTCATTCGGCCGTTGTGGATGACACCTCTATCGAATTGCCATGGGAGTCCAAGGAGAAGGTGGCAAACGGTCATTGGAACGACGTCTCACTCTAAGGTGTCTTCGTAGGCGCCAAATTTGAAGGAGACTTGTACTCGATGCTCGACTTGGATAATGCCAGAGTCGCTAAGCCATTGAACTTTGTATGGATATGGGTGCTTCATCTTGGGAAATTGGATCTTGGAGCAAAGTTCTTCACTTGCGATATTATGACAACTCCCTCCATCGATGATGACCTTGACGGCTCGTCCATTGATGACGGCCTTTGTATGAAAGATGTGGCATCATTGGTCTTCTTCTTGGTGATGTTGGAGAGTCAAGACCTTGGAGACAACAAGAGCGGGACTCGAATCTTCATCGCAAAAGACTTGTTCTTCTTCATCGTTCACTTGCCGGTGCATGGCGACTTGCTCTATGGCGTCCATTTCTCCTTCACTCACTGAGTCATAAGTGCCATCGTCATTGAGGATCACGGTTCTCTTGTTGGTGCACTCATAGGACTTATGGCCTCGTCCTCCGCATGTGAAGCATTTGAAGGAACTTGTCTTGACGGTCTCACCTATTGGGATTGATGATGATGAAGCTCTCGGCTTGAAGTTGCTTGTAGTATGAGGATGACTTCGAGTTGACGAAGCTATCTTGGAACTCGACTTGTCGACGTTGCTTGTAGAAGGCTTGGTAGACGGTGTTGGAGTCATTGAAACTTGGTTGTTGGAGAAGTCGTATGACTTGGAATAGAACTTGGCATACTTGTAATCATCTTTCACTTGACGTTCCGCTTTGGTAGCTTGATGCACTAGCTCGATGAGATTCGAGTATGGTTGGAAGTCGGCGATATTGTTGATAGGATGGTTGAATCCATTCAATAAACATGCCATAGTTTTCTCATCATCTTCCGTGACATTGGCTCTTATCATGGCAATCTCCATCTCCTTGTAGTATTCGTCAACGCTCTTGGTTCCTTGCTTGAGTAGTTGGAGTTTCTTGAAGAGGTCGCGGTTGTAGTAGGTAGCCACAAAGCGTGCTCTCATGACATCCTTCATTTGCGCCCAAGTAGTGATGGGTGGTTCACCTCTTGCCTCACGGTGTTCGATGACTTGTTCCCACCAAATGAGGACATAGTCTTGGAACTCAAGGGATGCCAATGCAATCTTCTTCTCTTCTTCATAGTTGTGCAAACAGAAGATTTTGTTGACCTTCAAAGCCCATGAAAGATACTCTTCGGGATCGTTGCTTCCATTGAACTTGGGCATGGTGAACTTGAGCTTGCCGTAGTGTTGCTCTTCATTGTGTTGGGGTCGGTGATGATGACGTCCATGTTGTTGATGATTGTCAAGCTCGTGTTGCTCTTGGTGAGGAGGGTTGTCAACCGCATGTTGCTCTTGTCGTGGAGGAGTTGCATTGATTTCATGCTCTTGTTGAACTTGGGGTTCTTGTGGAGCTTGTGGAGGGGCTTGTCGATCTCGAGGACGAACTTGAGGCACTTGACAATGCACACGTGATTGGTAAATCCGCTCTTGAACCTCTTTGTGAAGTTCTTCCTCTTGTTCACGAGCTTGTCGGTCTCGGTTGGCTATGGCTCGACTTGCATCTTGGAGGGCTTGTTGCGCCTCAAGTGCCTGAGCATCTTGCAATTGTTGCTCTTGACGTTGTGCCTCGACATCTTGCGATTCTTTGTGTAGACGCACTCGCTCTTCCGCTTCATGTTGGTGTTGTCGTTTCCTTTCTCGTGCTCGCTCAAAGGCCTCTTGGGTTTGATGTTGTCGGTGCTCTTGAGAGTTGGTGTCACGTACATGATTGAGGCTTGCTTGACAATCATTGCGTGTGGCACGTCGAAGAGTGTTTGATGTCAGTGTACTTGAGCCAGAGAAGGCGAAGTCAGAGTGTCGACTTGAGCGGCTCCTTGATGAAGAAGAAGTGGAAGAAGAGCGGTTGAGCAACAAAGCGCAAATCTCGTCCATTCTTGCATTGTTCTCTTGCTTGTGATCGTCGAGCTTGTGGTTGAAGTAATCCCTTGTACGTTGCTCGGAGAGTCGCAAGTCGGCGGCGAGGTTGTCGATGCATTCACTCATTGCTTGTTGCTCTTGATGCAAAGCACGTTGGGCACCAAAGAGGTGGCTCCTGGTGATGTAGGAGTTCATGTCGTCGTCGTCGTGCTCAATGAAGAGAGGGTTGGTAGAGGTACTTGGCCTATCCATCATTCCAAGAGAAAAATGTGAGTGGTAGAAAGAGAAGAACGAATACCAAATGTACCTTGACCGAAGTTGAAAGTGGACCAATGATCACTCCAATGTGGACAAGGAAATAGCACAATTGGTACCAATTCTTGTCAGTTTCTCACACCTACACAAGTAAAAGCTTATGGTGGAGCTTGGTTAGGATGGTGGCACAAAATTTGATGCAATTGTAAGTGAGCTTCAATAATGTTGGAAAAGATTCGCAAGTTCGAAATGCAACAAGTAGACCAAGCAAGAGAAGGGACACGGAAACACACACACAAAAATATAAGTGGGGTCGTGCAACCAAGCATGAGCCAAAATGTGGAATCCATAAAATGCTCTTGTTTCACAACACTAGAGAGACGCTAGCACGATTGCACAATAGGCGGATACAAAGACTTGTGCACAACCTACTAAGCAAAAATGCAACGACTTCTATCCCAAGTATGCTCTATGCAAGGTGTTTCTATGAGATGATCCAAGATGATCTAATATGACAATCTTAATGTTGTATGATGTTATGGTTCTTGCTTAAAAGCTCTTTGCTTATCTTTTCCTTTTGCTTAAAAGCTTGTTTGGCTCTTTGTTGTTTGAGCTCTTTTCTCAAGCAATGCTTCACAAACCAAGATAGCAATTGTGTATGCGATGACAACCTTGTGACACAAGAGATGATACCAAGGTATGCAACAATGATGTATGCATGCTATGGGAAGTATGATCACTAATGTGCACAAGTCTCGTTGTCGGCAATACTCAAAGGCTAGTCTCGATGGGTAAGCGACACAAAGGAGTAAGGCTATGATGGCTATCAATGTAATGGTAAGAGTGATATGTCCAATACCAAGGTGAGGTTACCGTTCCTTTGGTTCCTCGTCCGTAAGCAAGAACGGATGACGGTGATTGAATGAGTGTGACGAATACCAAGATGTAGTCGAGGTGGTCGTTGTTGATGACGCTTCCGTGGCGAAGATGAGCGGTGGTGATGTTGATGTCGAACCATACCTAAATAGCCGAAACACAAGTAGGACATGGAACCACAAATAAAATTCTCAAAGAAAAATTGGACAAAAATTGTTGGAGTTGGAAGTGGTAAGCGATGGTGGTGATATGCCGAAGTGGTGGTGGTATGCGAAAGTATATGTGGGCACCGGAACAAAATTTGGTGAAATATGGACGGAAAATGGGTGGCGGAGAGGAAGTGGTGCTGCCAGGGGCCGGATGTCCGGGGCGCCGGATGTCCAGGCTATCGAGCCGGATGTCCGGGCTCTGGATCCGTGGATGGATTCGAAGATCTTCGCGGGGAGAGGTCAAATCCGGGAAAAATTCGGATGAATTTGTGGATGGAAAATTGGGGAAAAGTGGAAGGAAAGCTAGATCTACCTGCAACACACGAAATCCACGGATCAAATCCAACAAAACTTCATCACACCAACAAATCACAAAAAAAATTTGGGGCTATTTTTGGTGGGGAATTTCAAAATTGGGGAAGAACACAACAAAATTAGGCTAGAAAACAACGAGGGGAGGCTCCGAAATCGTGATCAACGTGCCTCATGATACCAAGACGATGTAGGGTGGAAACCCTAGGGGTCGATCTTTCACGAAAGGAACGGATCCCACGATGAACACGAAGAACACGAGGAGGGAAATGAGGGAAAACACGGGGGAAACACAAGAGAAACACTAAACCAACAAGAAATAGTCGCACATGTGCTAGATCCTCGAGTACATAAGAGATCACATGGTACACGATCAACTAGGGACGATAGAAAGGTAGCCGGTCTTCTCTATGAGGAGGTCTTGAATCCATGAGGGGATCTTCCCTTAGAGGGGTCTTGAATCCAAAGGGATCTTCTCCGAAGAGGGGCCGCGGTCCCTCTCGTGAAGTAGATCCGATGTGGATGAGCAATGCTCTATCTCTAAATATGAGGTAAACCAGTGCTAACCCTAGAAATAAGGACGAGGAGGAGTATATATAGTCTAGGGGGTTGAAGGGGTACACGGGCCTCGGCCCTTCACTGTGTGCAGACAGGGGAGGTCGGACGTCCGGGCGTCGGGCCAGATGTCCGGGCTTTCACGAGGGGCCGGATGTCTGGGCTGGGTGGCCGGATGTCCGAGCTGGAGGCGTTGGCCTTGCTGCTCTCTGGTTCGGTGGTGTCCGGATATCCGGGCTTGAGGCCGGATTTCCAGGCAGGGCTGGATGTCTGGGCTGGGGCCAGATGTCCGGGCCCTATAGACTTGGCCGCTGGCTCCTTACTGCCATAGACACTTCTAGGGGCCGGATGTCCGGGGCCATGGCCGGATGTCCGGGGCCTGGGAGTTGATCTTGACTCCTTCTGTCAGTTCTCTTCATCTGTGAACTTGGGGACTTGTACATTTTCACGTGCATCTTCGGGAGGGTCCTCTTGGTACCTAATCATGCACAACATCTCAAACTTAGGTAGTAGCCATTTCTCATGCAAAGAAAGTGGAAGTTTGGAGAGGAGTGAGTTCACCATATCTTCGATAGCCTTGGCTCGGGCTCTTGTCACTGGTTCAAGTGGTGCCGTTGGAGGTGTAGGTGCGTCCATGGGGATGATCATGCGATGCTCCACATCAATCACCATCTCATCGAAAGATGGGACACCTTTGCCTCTATCAACATGCAACATAAGAGGACCAAGACCGAGCCAGGGAAGCGAGATATCGCTAAGGAAGAGACCTCCCTTGCCGGGCAAGCGAGCCTGGCACGGATGGGGTCACCCCCAGAAGCAAGCCTTCTAGTCGTCCCGAGAGGCCTCACAAGGCTTACGGAGGCAGAACCACCTCATCGCACCACCTCATCACGACGCAAGTCATCGATTAGTGCGGTGTCAAGCCGCAAAGTGACTAAGTGGCTACTATTTGCCACATGGCAGTCACCTCCTGTAGAAAACACCTACAAGCGACACCATTCCCGTGACGTGTCGAGCGAGTAGGCGTGAAGCTGGCAAAACAGCCCGATAGAGCCTGCCCGGCAAGCTACAATGTGACGTAGAGCGGCGCATTTAATGTGCTCTGTCAGCTTGCAGAGTTCGGTATGATAGCACTGTCTGCTATCTAATCAATGCATAATGACTAATTTGCCACTGTGGTGACCCCTTTGTCTATAAAGGGACGCCCAAGGCAACCATAGAAAGGGCTAGCGAATCCACCCCTTCATACATTCATACGCTCGTAGCTGGTTTCTCCCTGAAGAAACCCTGCCGGGCAAAGCATGTTGTGCTCACCACCATTTTTCCACCATCAATCCACCAAAGTAGGAGTAGGGTTTTACGCCTTGCGGTGGCACGAACCTGGGTAAAACTACCCGTGTGATCTCTGCTGTGCTATCTCATGCTCCTCTGCTCTTTGTGCAACGTGCCATCCCCCCGCCGAACCAGCAAGGGACTCTTCGTCCCATAGGTGGCTGTGGTTTCCCACGACAACATTATGGTTTGAAGAGATTAAAACCAAGAACCCTCATCATGACTTGTTTGGACGATCGACTTACGCCAAGTTTATGGCGCAGCCTTGTTATGTCTATTTGCAGCTTAAAATGCCAGGGTTTAGGGGAAGGATTACAGTCCATGGTGATCGAAGAATTGCATTGGAATGTGAGGAAGGAGATGCTCCATATGCTGAATCATCTTGTGCTACTGAGGAGCTTAAGTTTTATACAGATAATGTTGACTCAGCTGATATGACCCCTTTGAAGAAGCCCACCATAGAGCAAGACCCTCTGTTGAAGTTTAAGTCGACTGATCATACTAAGCAGGTTGACTTTGTCCCTAGTGACTCATCTTAGTAGTTTACAATAGGGGCCAACATGGATCCTAAATAGGAAAGCACGCTCATCAAGTTCATCAGTGAGAATCGAGACATCTTTGCATGGAAACCTTCTGACATGCTGGGTGTACCAAGAGAATTCACAAAGCACACTCTTAATATTGATCCTAAATTTAAGCCGGTCAAGCAGTTTCTTTATCGTTTTAATGAAGAATGGCATAAGGCCATTGGAGAAGAGGTGGCCCGGCTCTTGGCAGCTGGTTTTATTGTGGAAGTCTTTCATCCGGAGTGGTTGGCTAACCCGATGCTGGTGCTTAAGAAGAATGGCACTTAGCGTATGTGTGTTGACTACACTGATCTTAACAAGGCTTGTCCAGCTGATCCATTTGCTCTCCCTCAGATTGACTAGATTGTTGATGCCATGACGGGTTGTGAGAGCTTATGTTTCCTGGATGCTTATTCTGGTTATCATTAGATCAAGATGGCAGTTAAAGACCAAGAGAAGATGTCTTTTATCACCCCTTTTGGAGCTTTCTGCTATGCCTTTATGCCTTTTGGGCTTAATAGTGCCCAGGCGACTTATCAACGATGTGTTCAGAATTGCTTCCACAGTCAAATTGGGCATAATGTGCATGCTTATGTGGATGATATTATGGTTAAATCCGGGAAAAAGGAGACGCTCTTGGATGATCTAAGGGAGACTTTTGACAATCTCTGGGTCTATAAGATGATGCTTAACCCCGCCAAGTGTGTTTTTGGTGTACCTGCAGGCATGCTCTTTGGTTTTCTGGTCTGAGAGAGAGGTATTGAAGCTAACCCGGAGAATATAAGGCTATTACTTCATTGGCTAAGCCGGCTTGTGTCAATGACGTCCAGCACCTAGCGGGTCGTATCGCAGCTCTAAGCTGGTTCATAAGCTCCCTTGGAGACAAAGCCATTCCATTATACCAGATGATGAAGAAAACATATCATTTTGTTTGGAGTGACGCCACTATTAAGGTGTTTGAGGCGCTCGAAAAGCAATTAGCTGAGCCGCCCGACCTTGCGGTTCCCGTTGAGAAGAACCCTTGCTCCTGTATGTGGCGGCTAATAGTAAGGCTGTCAGTGTGGCGATTGTGGTGGAGTGCAAGGAGATGGGTAAGGAGTACCCAGTCGAGAGGCCGGCTTATTATGTCAGTGAGGTGTTGATTGAGTCCAAACAATAATACACATGTTGGCAGAAATTGGTATATGGAGTTCTCATGGCGAGTCGCAAACTGAAGCATTATTTTCTTGGTCATCCTATTATTGTGGTCAGCTCTGCTCCTTTAGGAGATATCATTCAAAACAGGGAGGCCACTGGCCAGGTTGCTAAGTGGGCAATAGAACTCGGACCTCATTGTCTGAAATATGTGCCATGAATAGCTATCCGATCTCAGGCTCTGGTGGATTTCATCAATGACTGGACGGAGTTGCAGACACCTGAGGAGAGGCCTGATAACACATAATGGACAATTCACTTTGATGGGTCCCGACGGTTAGAAGGCTCAGGGGCTCGGGTCATATTGACTTCCCCACGAGGTGACAATTCTTGTTATGTTTTGAGGCTAATGTTTCCTTGTACTAACAATGCAGCTCAATATGAGGCTTTAATCCATGGCCTTTGCATGGCCAAAAAGATGAATTTGAGTCGGGTCAGGTGCTTTGGCGACTCAGACCTTGTAGCTCAGCAAGTTTCTGGTACATGGGATTCCAAAGACCTGCTCATGGCGGCTTATTGCCGGGCGGTTGATAATATTGGTGGTACTTTCAAGGGTTATCAGGTGGAGCACCTTGATTGAAGGAAAGATGAGGCGGCTGATGCCTTCAGCCGGCTAGGGTCACAATGTAAGCCGACACCTCCTAATGTGTTTCTTGATGTGTTGCATAATGCTTCAGTCAAGGTACCTGATACGTCTTCATCCTATCTACTTTTCCAAACACTTTTGACCTTGTTTTGGACTATAACTTGCATGATTTGAATGGAACTAACCCGAACTGACGCAATTTTCAGCAGAATTGCCATGGCGTTATTTTTGTGCATAAATAAAAGTTCTCGGAATGACCTGAAACTTCACGAAGAATATTTTTGGAATTTATAAAAAATACTGGCGAAAGATTCAACACTAGGGGGCCCACTCCCTGTCCATGAGGGTGGGGGCGCGCCCTTGTCTCGTGGGCCCCCTAAGGCTCCACCGACCTCAACTCCAACTCTATATATTCACGTTCGGGGAGAAAAAATCAAGGAGAAGGATTCATCGCGTTTTACGATATGGAGCCGACGCCAAGCCCTAATCTCTCTCGGGAGGGCTGATCTGGAGTCCGTTCAGGGCTCCAGAGAGGGGAATCCGTCGCCATCGTCATCATCAACCTTCCTCCATCACCAATTTCATGATGCTCACCGTCGTGCATGAGTAATTCCATCGTAGGCTTGCTGGACAGTGATGGGTTGGATGTGATTTATCATGTAATCGAGTTAGTTTGTTAGGGTTTGATCGCTAGTATCCATTATGTTCTGAGATTGATGTTGCTATGACTTTGCTACGCATAATGCTTGTCACTAGGGCCTGAGTGCCATGATTTCAGATCTGAACCTATTATGTTTCATGAATACATGTGAGTTCTTGATCCTATTTTGCATGTCAATAGTCACCTACTATTTGTTATGATCTGGTAACCCCGAAGTGATAATAATCGGGACCACTCCCGGTGATGACTATAGTTTGAGGAGTTCATGTATTCACTAAGTGTTAATGCGTTGTTCCAATACTCTATTAAAAGGAGGCCTTAATATCCCTTAGTTTCCAATAGGACCCCGTTGCCACGGGAGGGTAGGAAAAAATATGTCATGCAAGTTCTTTTCCATAAGCACGTATGACTATATTCGAAATACATGCCTGCATTACATTGATGAACTGGAGCTAGTTCTGTGTCACCCTATGTTATAACTATTGCATGAGGAATCGCGTCCGACAAAATTATCCATCACTGATCCATTGCCTACAAGATTTTCACATATTGATCTTTGCTTAGTACTTTACCGTTGCTACTGTTACAGTCAATACAAAACAAATACTATTACTTTTGCCACTGCTACTGTTACTTCCATATTACTTTGCTACTAAATACTTTGCTGCAGATATTAAGCCTTTCAGGTGCAGTTGAATTGACAACTTAACTATTAATACTTGAGAATATTCTTTGGCTCCCCTTGTGTCGAATCAATAAATTTGGGTTGAATACTCTACCCTCGAAAACTGTTGCGATCCCCTATACTTGTGGGTTATCAAGACTATTTTCTGGCGCCGTTGTCGGGGAGCATAGCTCTATTCTTTGAGTCACTTGGGATTTATATCTATTGATCACTATGAGGAACTTGAAAGATGAAAGAACGAAGATATTTCCCTCAACTACGAGGGGAGGTAAGGAACTGCCATCTAGCTCTGCACTTGATTCACCTTGTGTTATGAGTAAATTTGCGACGCCTACTCCTTCTATTGATTCTAATATGAAGCATGTTATTGATGATGCCACTTCTGCTTTGCATGATACTTATGATGAAACTACTTCTATGCTTGATAATACTGTGCCATTAGGTGAATTTCTTGATGAACAACTTGCTAGGGTTAGAGAGAATGAAATTATTAAAACTGATAATATTGATGAAAGTGATGATGAAGATTCTCCCCCTAGATATGAATTGCCTGTTGTGCCTGAAGGTTATGTTATGGATGAAGAAACTGCAAGAAATTTTTTAGCTTGCAATGATAGATATGATCTTAAGAAATTGTTAGCTAAGCTGAAAGAAAAATCCTTGAATGCTAGAATGAAATATGACCCTGCTTTTGCTACTTCACCTATCTGTATCTCTGATAAGGATTATGATTTCTCTGTCGATCCTGAGTTAATTACTTTGGTTGAATCTGATCCTTTTTATGGCTATGAATCTGAAACGGTTGTGGCACATCTTACTAAATTAAATGATATAGCCACCCTGTTCACTAATGAGGAAAAAATTCGTTCCTACTATATCCTTAAGTTATTTCCGTTCTCATTAATGGGTGATGCTAAAACATGGTTTAGTTCTCTTGATCCTGGTTGTGTGCATAGTCCCCAGGATATGATTTATTACTTCTCTGCTAAATATTTCCCCGCTCATAAGAAACAAGCTGCCTTAAGGGAAATATATAATTTTGTGCAAATTGAAGAAGAGAGTCTCCCACAAGCTTGGGGGAGGCTTCTTTGATTACTTAATGTTTTGCTTGATCATCCTCGCAAGAAAAATGAAATAGTTGATATCTTTTATAATGGACTAACCAATGCTTCCAGAGACCACCTGGATAGTTGTGCTGGTTGTGTTTTCAGGGAAAGAACTGATGATCAAGTTGAATTGCTATTGAATAATCTGTAGAGTAATGAAAATGATTGGACACTTCCTGAACCAATTCCTAAGACAACTCCAAAGAAAAGGGGTATTCTATTTCTCAGTCCTGAAGATATGCAAGAGGCAAAGAAATCTATGAAAGGAAAAGGTATTAAAGCTGAAGATATTAAAATTTTACCAGCTATTGAAGAAATACATGGTCTTGATAACCCAACACAGGTAGTAAAGGTAAATTCTCTCTATAGATTTGATGAAGGTGATATTCCTCGTAATAAGTCTAATAGCCAATGCTTGGATGAGTTTGATAATTTTATTGTTAAACAAAAAAACTTCAATGCTTATGTTCGTAGACAATTGAAACGTGATGCTTATATGATTGAACACTTGAGTGATTATATGTCTAGAGTTAAAGGTGAACTGAAACTTATTAGTAAACATGCTTCTATGGTTACCACTCAAGTAGAACAAGTGCTTAAAGCTCAGAATGATTTGCTCAATAAATTAAATAATAAGAAAAATGATAATGTTGTTAGAGTTGTGACTAGAGGGGGTAAAATGACTCAGGAACCTTTGTATCCTGAAGGCCACCCTAAGACAATTGAGCATGATTCTTAGAGAACTAATGTTGATGCACCTAGTTCTTCTAAGAAGAAGAAAAAGAAAAATGATAGGACTTTGCATGCTTCTAGTGAACCCGTTGTTGACACACCTGAGAATCCCAATGATATTTCTATTTCTGATGCTGAAACACAATCTGGTAATGAACATGAACCTAGTGATAATGTTAATGAAGATGTTCATGTTGATGCTCAACCTAGGAATAATAATGATGTAGAAATTGAACCTGCTGTTGATCTTGATAACCCACAATCAAAGAATCAATGTTTTGATAAGAGAGACTTCGTTGCTAGGAAGCACGGTAAAGAAAGAGAACCATGGGTTCAGAAACCCATGCATTTTCCTCCTAAACCATCCAAGAAAAAGGATGATGAGGATTTTGAGCGCTTTGCTGAAATGATTAGACCTATCTTTTTGCGTATGCGTTTGACTGATATGCTTAAAATGAATCCTTATGCTAAGTACATGAAAGATATTGTTACAAATAAAAGAAAGATACCGGAAGCTGAAATTTCCACCATGCTTGCTAATTGTACTTTTAAGGGTGGAATACTAAATAAACTAGGAGATCCCAGAGTACCAACTATACCATGCTCCATTAAAAGAAACTATGTTAAAACTGCTTTATGTGATCTTGGAGCCGGTGTCAGTGTTATGCCTCTCTCTTTATATCATAGAATTGATTTGAATAAGTTGACACCTACTGAAATATCCTTGAAAATGGCGGATAAGTCAACTGCTATACCTGTCGGTATTTGTGAGGATGTGCATGTTGTGGTTGCAAACGTTACTATTTTAACGTACTTTATTATTCTTGATATTCCCGAGGACGATAGTATGTGTATTATTCTTGCTAGACCCTTTTTGAATACTGCAGGGGCTGTTATTGATTGCAACAAAGGCAATGTCACTTTTCATGTTAATGGTAATGAGCATACGGTACACTTTCCGAGGAAACAACCTCAAGTCCACAGTATTAATTCTATTGGAAAAAATTCAACGATTACTATTGGAGATTTTGAATTTCCTCTTCCTACTGTCAAGAAGAAGTATTATATTCTTATTGTTGGGGACGTGAATATCCCTGTTGAGGTAACCTAGTGTTATTCGAAAATTCTCCGGTTTCATGTCATTCGAAAAGAGTTTGTTAACAAGACTTGATCAGCCTTGTTAGTGGATTCCTTTTGATGAGCATGAGATGGATGAAGTTAGAAAGCACAAGTCTCTGTACCCTCCTTTTACTTTCTGTTATTTAGATTAAATAAACCAAAAATAGTATTTTCTGTCTGTTTTCTAAATTATCCTTGCAATAAAAAATACCCCAAAAATAAAAGTTCTCCAAATGTCCTGAAAATTTTAGATGATATTTTGTAGAGTATTTAAGAATTATTGGCACTGAGAACACACCAGGGGGACCACACCACCTGGCCATGAGGGTCCAGGGCGCGCTTACCCCCCTGGGGCGTGCCCCCTGCCTCGTGGACCCCACGTGGGCCCCCTCCACTTATTCTTGCACCCACACACTTTGTCTTCCTCCAGAAAAAATCATCCACCAGCTCAAACCTAAGTTCTAGCTTATCTTGATGCCATTTTCGATCTCCTTGCTCAAAGCTCCATTCACAAAACTGCTTTGGGGGTTGTTCTTCAGTATGCGACTCCTCCAATCGTCCAATTATTTTTTTCTAGTGCTTTATTTATTGCAAATTTTTGCTTCTTAGGTGACCCTGTTCTTGAGCTTGCATGTCAAATTTATGTGGTCAAAAGTAGTTTTAATGCATGATATGGCCTCTAGGCACTTGTGGGAATAGTTGCTATCAATCTTGTTGAGTTTGGTTCACTTTTATTTTGGGTCACTAAAAATTTTAGAAATTTTTCAGAGCAAATGATGAAGAGATTGTTGAGGGGCTCTTCGAGCTGAAGCTCGAAGGATAACCAAAGTGAAGACAATAGGAAACCCAAATATAATCTCCCTCGCACTGCGGAGGTTTGGCCGTGCGAATGGCCTTGTGATGAGCTCTTGAGAGCAGCCGTGATTTATGACGACTTCTATTATTTGGTTGAGAATGCAGGCTCATCGACTTCCTCCACGACCAACGCGAACAGTATCTCCTCCTCACTAAAATTTCGTGCAAAATTTTTACTTTCATGCTAAGAAATCACCACCTTTAGTGGAATTTCACTTATATGATGAGGTTAAGGAGATGTCACTATATGAGTTTTGTCGGGTCTGTAAGATACCCTTTGCGGGCAGCATAGAGGAACCACATCGTAATGATTTGGAGGGGTTTATTAATACGGTTGTTGTAGGGGAAACTAGGAAAGTTTCTGATGCAAGAATTACTAGCATACATTTTCCTGTTCTACGTTACTTTGCAATATTTTCTAGTAGATGCTTAATTGGTCGCGGGAACTGTGCAAATCTCAGTGCTCCTGATATTGTTATTTTGTGCCATGCTTTGTTTCGTGACACAACTTTCAGTCTTGGAGCTATTGTTGCTAAATGATTAAATCTTAACCTAAAAAGGGTCCCATCTTCGGAGGCATCTTTGCTTCGCGCCTTGCTGCACACTTTAGGATACCTATTAGGCATTATGAGAAAGAGGAAAATTTGCTGCCCCCTATTTTTCTAGATTATAAGAGCATGGTAGCACATGATTTTATTATTAAGGATAAGAAGAAGATGCTTAAGTATAAAATGATTTTTGATAAAAACTACTATGAGATTATTACCTTGCCTGCACCCTCTTTGTTTAACATATTTTCAGGCACATACCACGTTTTGCCAGAGGCCGTTCATGCATACTGGAGCCGGAGAGCAGCTCTAGAGACTGAGCCGAAGCCACCCCTTGACCCTTATCGACAGTCTGTTAATCAATGGGATCTAGAGGAGATCGCCAACCAGTGGCATCTAGAGGACACTCCTCCGTAGACCGGAGAGGGCAGCTTTGAGCCATGGCCCTAGACCAACTTAGGCCAAAAGCCTAAGCTTGGGGGAGTACGTATTTCTCACCGACATTACATTCATGTTCACACACTCATTCCAGTTGTCGGTGCTCATACTTTTTCATTGTACTATCCATGCTAGTTTAATTTCTTTTTAAGCCTTCTTCTTATGTGTTTGAAAAACCTTAATAAAAACAAAAAATATTAGTTGTAGCTTTTAGCTAGTTTACTTCCGATGCCTGTAGCAGTAGTAATTAAAGGAAAACCTAAAAACATTTCTCGTTCTTCTTTTGCTTGTTGGGAGCTTTCCCGTGTAAATAGTTTTGTTTATTTTCGTTTCTTTGGGGGTTGAGAGGAGAACACCATGATGAAAATGTTGAGTGGCTCTCATATGAATTATTGTTGATCTAACAAAGAGCCCATATTACCTTGTCTTCTCCCTTGTATTGAATGCTTGCAGATTCCAGCTTAGTCCAATGCACGTGCACTATTATTATTATCCACACCGTTCGGTTGTGCAAGTGAAAGGCAATAATGACGATATATGATGGACTGATTGAGATGAGAAAAGCTGGTATGAACTCGACCTATCTTGTTTTTGTAAATATGATTAGTTCATCGTTCCTGATTCAGCCTATTATGAAAGAAACATGTTTGCAATGACAATTAAAGATTAGAGTTGCTCATTCCATGCTTAATTAGCTAGGAGTTTATAATGGTTTACCTTGCGTGCCAACATGCTATTAAAATGGTTGTGATGTGGTATGTAGGGCGGTATCCTCCTTTGAAAGATTCGAGTGGCTTGACTTGGCACATGTTCATGCATGTAGTTGAAACAAAATCAACATAGCGTCCATGATATTTATGTTCATGGTGAATTATATCCTACTCATGCTTGCACTCAGTGTTGATTAATTTTAATGCATGTTCATGACTGTTGTCACTCTCTAGCTGGTCACTTCCGAGTCTCTTTCTAGCCTTCACGTGTACTAAGTGGGAATACTGCTTGTGCTTCCACTTCCATAAACCCCAAAAGTTATTCCATATGAGTCCACCATACCTTCATATATGCAGTATCTACCTGCCGTTCCAAGTAAATTTGTATATGTCAAGCTCTAAACCTTCAAATGAAATTCTGCTTTGTATGCTCGAATAGCTCATGTATCAACTAGGGTTGTCTATATCCTCCATGCTTGGTGGGTTATTCTCACGAGGAGTGGACTCCGCTCCTCATTCAAGAGAAAATGGCTGGTAAACGGGATGCCTAGTCCCATGCTTAAATTAAAATAATTGCAAATAGAGCTCCCCCAGGATTGTTGTTATTTGGAGGCACACATTGTTTCGGACAAGCCATGGATTGATGTTTGTTGGTGGTGGGGAAGTATAAACTTTACCATTCTGTATGGGAACTGCCTATAATGTGTGTAGCATGGAAGATATCGAGATCTCTTGGTTGTTATGTTGACAATGGAAGTATACCACTCAAAATATTATTCATATCTGTTTCAAAAATCGAGCGCTGGCACATGTACAAATCCCTGCTTCCCTCTGTGAAGGGCCTATCTATTTACTTTTATGTTGAGTCATCATCCTCTTATTTAAAAGCACCAATTGGAGAGCACCGCTGTCATTTGCATGCATTAATATTAGTTTACATTGAGTATGACTGGATCACTTTTACCATGAATTACAATGTTTAGTCAGACCTTGAACTTCATAGGTGCTCTGATTTATGTTTTGGGGTCTCAGAAAGGGCTAGCGAGATACCATATTGTTATATCATATTATGATTGTTTTGAGAAAGTGTTGTCATTCGAGATTTACTATTATTCCTCGCTAGTTGATTATGCCATTGATATGGTAAACATGAGACCTAAATGTTATTGTGAATATGGTTAGTTCAAAATCTTTGCTGAAAACTTGAATGCTGGCTTTACATATATACAAACAAGATCAAACAGAGTTTGTAAAAGTTTTTCTTTATCACTTTCAGTTTGTCAACTGAATTGCTTGAGGACAAGCAAAGGTTTAAGATTGGGGAGTTGATACGTCTCCATCGTATCTACTTTTCCAAACACTTTTGACTTTGTTTTGGACCCTAACTTGCATGATTTGAATGGAACTAACCCGGACTGACGTTGTTTTCAGCAGAATTGCCATGGTGTTATTTTTGTGCAGAAATAAAAGTTCTTGGAATGACCTGAAACTTCACGGAGAATATTTTGGAATTAAAATACTAGTGAAAGAATCAACACCAGGGGGCCCACTCCCTGTCCACGAGGGTGGGGCGCGCGCCCTTGTCTCATGGGCCCCCTGAGGCTCCACTGACCTCAACTCCAACTCTATATATTCACGTTCGGGGAGAATAAAATCAAGGAGAAGGAT
This sequence comes from Triticum aestivum, assembly GCF_018294505.1. NCBI lineage: Eukaryota > Viridiplantae > Streptophyta > Magnoliopsida > Poales > Poaceae > Triticum > Triticum aestivum. The sequence goes on along the minus strand of NC_057809.1, from coordinate 274,309,677 downwards.
TCATCACGTTTTACGATACGAAGCCGCCACCAAGCCCTAATCTCTCTCGGGAGGGCTGGTCTAGAGTCCGTTCGGGGATCCGGAGTGGGGAATCCGTCGCCATCGTTATCATCAACCTTCCTCCATCACCAATTTCATGATGCTCACCGCCGTGTGTGAGTAATTCCATCGTAGGCTTGTTGGACGGTGATGGGTTGGATGAGATTTATCATGTAATCAAGTTAGTTTTGTTAGGGTTTGATCCCTAGTATCCATTATGTTCTGAGATTGATGTTGCTATGACTTTGCTATGCTTAATGCTTGTCACTAGGGCCCGAGTGCGATGATTTCAGATCTGAACCTATTATGTTTTCATGAATATATGTGAGTTCTTGATCCTATTTTGCAAGTCAATAGTCACCTACTATGTGTTATGATCCGATAACCCCAAAGTGACAATAATTGGGACCACTCCCGATGATGACTATAGCTTGAGGAGTTCATGTATTCACTAAGTGTTAATGCTTTGTTCCGGTACTCTATTAAAAGGAGGCCTTAATATCCCTTAGTGTCCAATAGGACCCCGCTGCCATGGGAGGGTAGCACAAAAGATGTCATGCAAGTTCTTTTCCATAAGCACGTATGACTATATTCGAAATACATGCCTACATTACATTGCTGAACTGGACCTAGTTCGGTGTCACCCTATGTTGTAACTGTTGCATGAGGAATCGCATCTGACATAATTATCCATCACTGATCCATTGCCTATGAGCTTTTCACATATTGATCTTTGCTTAGTACTTTACCGTTTCTACTGTTACAATCACTACAAAACCAATACTATTACTTTTGCCACTGCTACCGTTACTTCCATATTACTTTGCTACTAAATACTTTGCTGCAGATATTAAGTCTTTCAGGTGCCGTTGCATTGACAACTCAACTATTAATACTTGAGAATATTATTTGGCTCCCCTTGTGTTGAATCAGTAAATTTGGGTTGAATACTCTACCCTTGAAAACTGTTGCGATCCCCTATACTTGGGTTATCAGTACCATCAGAAGAGGACCTTGCCATTCCTGACCTGGAGGAGCAGTTGGTAGCGGCTCTCTATGCTATTCCCGATTGGAAACTTCCCTACTTGGCTTATATGACCCGGGAAGAGTTACCCGAGGATGGAACATCGGCAAGGAAAATCACCAGGAGATTTAAGTCTAACTATTGTTAATGGTGAGTTACACCGATGCAGTGTGACAGGTGTGTTCCAACGTTGTGTTTCTCCTGAAGAGGGCCATGAGATCTTAAGAGAGATCCATGAAGGTGATTGTGGTCATCATGCCGGCTCTAAGTCTTTAGTCGCTAAAGCTTTTTGTCATGGGCTTATTGGTTGACGGCTCACGCTGATGCAGATGATATCGTCAGTAAGTGTGATGGATGTCAGAAATTTTCTCGAATGGCTCATGTGTCAGCTCAAGAGTTGAGGATGATTCAAATTACTGGGCCGTTTGCAGTCTGGGGGCTTGATATGGTTGGACCTTTCAAGAGGTCTAAGGATAAGAAAACCCACCTCTTGGTGGCAGTTGACAAATTTACCAAGTGGGTTCAACCAGGGCCAGTCAGCAAGTGTGACGCGGCGACCGCAGTTAAGTTTGTTAAAAATTGATCTTTCGTTTTGGTTCCCCTCATAGTATCATCACTAATAATGGCACTAATTTGTCTAAAGGTGCTATGAAGGAGTTCTGTCAATGAGAGCATATTCGTCTTGATGTCTCTTCTGTGGCTCATCCACAGTCTAACGGTCAAGTTGGGAGGGCTAACCAAGAAATTTTGAGAGGTATCAAGCCTCGACTTATGGTTCCTTTGAAGAGAACACCGGGTTGTTGGGTTGAGGAGTTACCGTCAGTACTCTAGAGTATCAACACCACCCCTAACAGGTCAACAGATTATACGCCTTTCTGCATGGTCTATGGTGCAGAGGCGGTTCTCCCAAGTGATATCCATCATGACTCGCCCCGTGTGGCAGCTTATGTTGAAGCTGATAGTGAGATCGCACGTCAAAACACACTCAATGGTTTGTATGAGTAGCGTGACCTTGCGGCGGCTCGTCCAGCGATCTATCAACAAGACTTGCATCAATATCATAGCCGTAGAGTTAAAACTCGAGCATTTCAAAAGGTGACTTGGCACTCTGGCTGATTCAAGATCATACTGATATGCATAAGTTATAACCTCCTTGGGATGGGCCCTTTGTGGTGAGCAAAAACCTGAATAACGGGTCTTACTACCTCATTGATATACGAGAACACAAGGATTCACGCAAGTTGGAGGAGGAGACCCGCCGGCCCTGGAATATTGCTCATCTTCAGCCTTATTACACCTGAGCCACCACCTCTTGTCTTTGTACATACATTTGTTAGTGTATATATTTTATGATCGATATAATAATGCCAGCATCCCTGATAATTCAGGGCCACTGTCATTTCATTTCTATGTATCTAAGTCTTTATTATTTGGTCATAAGGTCTATTGGGGGCTTCCAACCCACTGGGTTTAGCTTTCATACCCTCTTGACCAGGCATGGATGCCAAATTATGAGTTATCCTACATGTTTGTAACTTACTACTCCACTAGATGACCCACCGAACTCTTAACAATCAATCTTTTTTAGACCCTGAACTCGTTAAGTTTAAAACGATGGCTTATGTCGTGTGAGAGTCGGCTTAAGTGAGCTAGGATTAACTCAATAGTTGTGCGGCCCTTGAAAGCACATGGCCCTGCGAGCCAACTTGTATGGTCGTGCTTTGGTAAGCTGGCCACACAATTATTTGAGATTTTGAATTTTTTCTTGAAGTCCTTTGTATTTTATTTCTCCTTATATTTTTTTCTTTTAAGTGAATTTTGATAAACCAGATCATAAAACTACGATTGTATGACTGATGTTTGAATATTTTGGGTTTGGTAACCTGCCCTGGCTATGGACTGTAAGTCGTCAGTGTGCTTCGGTTTGAGCATTTGGAGTCATGTGATTATAGAATTTTGGGCTGTCACCCGCACTGGATATTGATGTTTAAGCCGTTAGAAGATCCAAATGTGCAAGTATGTTTTGAATTGTTACATGAATATTCGAGGTTTGGTAACCCTCCCTAATTTTTTTACTTTAACTCGTCAATATATTTTGACTTTACTGGCCTTGATTATTATGTCCATAATCATTTAGGCTATATATTCTTGGGTTGTCACCCGCCCTGGTTTTTGACGTTAAGTCGCCAGGGTATAGTTTTAACCTCTTTTGGCAGGACATGCAGAGCTTTACACACAAATAAGAGTGATGCTATGGCTCGTGTGAATGATTAAGAGCAAGACCATCATAAAAGATTAAACTAGTGTGTCAAAATTTAAGATCAATGTGCACGAAGGCATGACATGGCGGATCATTGTTTTAACCTAGCCTATTACAAGGGCATCATGAGCGTACAAGTTTGAAGCAAAGTGTTTTATGAAAAAACACTATTATACCCTGGCCTGAGAGCCGCCTGGTTTGTCATTGGTTTCCTTCTTGGCGATTTAACGACTCCGGGCCATCCCGCGCCGGCTCTTCTTCTTCAGCCATTTGGAGGTCACGCGACGTCCAGCCGATGTTAGTGAAGGCCTCAAATATGGCTTCATTGTTTATAATAGGAGCAGAGTCAAGGTTAGGGGCAAAGAGGTGGTTATGCCTGGCAGGAACAAGATTCATCACTTCATGGGTAGGTGGCTTAATTATGTTGTTCTCATCATCATAAGCCAGCGTGTAGTGCTTCAGATTCAGCTCTTCAATAAGCTTGCACGCCACAGGCCGCATCTCCCTCACGCACTTGTCAAAATCTTGTTCTTCAAAGGCTGGCCCATCATCTTTAAACTCGGGACATCCGGTGGCTATGTCGTCTAGGTCAACTTCTGCTTGCCATGCCTTGGCTCGACCTAGAGCAACGATAGCTCCAGCTCAGGCGGCTGACAATCGGCACTCTTCGATTTGAGCCGACGCTGTTGAGAACTGCTTTAGCGCGGCTTTGAGAAGGATTGGAGGCTTTCTTCCACCTGACAGAGCAACAAGACTGCGCAAAGTCCCAGTTTATAGCTGCTCGGTCAATTAGTACCGCCTTTAACTTCAGCAACATACTTTCACCAAGGCTGGCACTTCTGGAGCCTGTTCAGTAGAGGCATAAGAGTCACCAGATGGGTTAAAAACATTACATGTTATAAGTCGCGAGGTGAGTCAAATAAATAGAGAAACTAATGAGGAGTTGGGTATGAATCTTACCAAAGATGGCAGATGTCATTTGAATAATGTGTTGCTTTAAGTTGGCTAAATCTTCAGTCACCGGCTTAAGCGCAGCTTCAGCATCTTTGGCTCTATGCCGCAGGGCAGCTTTATCTGCCTCCCAGGTGGTTTTTTTAGTGTCAAAACTCGCTTTCGCCTTCTTCAACTCTTCTAATGAAGTCTTTAGCTATGACTTGGCCTTGGCAGTTTTGGCATGTTGAAGTTCAATTTTTTTCTTCAAGTCACTTAGTTGTGACTCTTTCATGATCAGCTCTTCCTGGAATATAGTATTGAAGAAATGGTTATTCTACAATAACATCAATTACATATAGATATTTAAGTCCCAGAGCACATTGCAAGCAATATACTTGGCACTTGGGGGCTAATGTAGGTCATTTTCAATTCTTATTGACGACCCAGCTTATCTTGTTAGATTAAGCCGATCCTTAGGGGTTACAGGTTTGATTTTTCTAAAAGGTTATTCATGACCCGGCTTATCTTGTCAGATTAAGCCGGCCCTTGGGGGCTACATGTTTGGTTTTGTTAAAGGTTATTGAAGACCCGGTTCATCCTTGTTAGGATAAAACATCCCTTGGGGGCTACGTGTTTGAATTTATTTATGGTTATTGAAGACCTGGTTCATCCTTGTTATGATAAACTGACCCTTGGTGGCTACATGAGTATATGCATATAAACAAGAGAAAAAGGGTCTAGTTTGTACCTCATATATCTACCTCATCAGATTGACCAGGACAGCCTCCATGTCATGACTTATGTGCAGGAGCTTAGGTAACCTGCGTGTACCTTGCCTACGCTAGAATCTTCATAGTGCTGCAGATCCGGCTTCAATTTGCCCTTGTCTGCGGCTGGCGGCTCTTCTTTAGCACTATGTTTGGCCAAAACAGTAGGATTCCCCGGCTCGGTATAGCCAGTGCCAGTGATGATGACATCTTCAGCACCCTTGGCAGGAGAAATCTCTTCAGTAAGCTTGGCAGGGCTTGGCGGCTTGGCACTTGGCGGGTCATGACTGCCCGTGGGGTTGTTTTCAATATGCATTGGCTCAAGAGCTGAGGGGTCAATTCATGGTGGTGGGTCATTGACAGGGCCTTAAAGGTTTTGAACTGAAGCTTTAGGGGCTTCAGTCATCTGTGTTTCCGGTTCAGCAGCCTTGGGATATTTTGAAGATCCTCCCACTTTCTGCTTCTTGACTGCTTTGTCTACGCCCCTATAGAAAAGATACAAGAGATCATGAGTGTGCATTGTTACAAGTCATTTATGAACAAAGTGATATACTCACCCATGGGCAACCTTGAAGACATGCATTTGGGTTTCTGTAGAGTCGCCAGATGATGGAGAGGTTCCGTGATAGTTTGAGTCGGAAAGATTAAGAGGTTGGTGAAAAAGACCAACCTTCAAAATAGAAATTGCCGGGTTATGAGGCACCTCATTTCGGCGCTTGCGAGGAGCAGGAGTATTGGTAAGCCAGAGTTGAGGTCTTGAGAACCATCACTCTGGGTCATACATTTGGAGTCATGCTGCTGCTTCTTCCAAAGAAAATTGGGGTCCAAATGGGCAAGGGGATGAGAAAATCTTACTTTTCGGATGACCCATCGTGTTTTCTTTCTGGGCAAAGGATTTGAGTCAGAGGAGACAGGTATTACCTCTGTTGCATTTGCATGGCTTGTCTCTGCATCATCCTGTGAAGAGTTGGCATCAATAAGTTGCATAAAAAGATGACCAAGGGAATGAGGTTCTACCTCCGAGTCATCCAGCTTGAGAAGATCTTTTGCTGTTTCTTTTTTACAACGACATGGAGCTCAGCATGGGTCTTGGCCTTAGGTTTTTTAACCGAGGAGGCAGCTTGCAATTTCCTAGTCCAGAAGGCAGAGTTGGCCTGCATAAGTGCAGAAAGAGATTAAAACAAGGTATAATGTTGAACTTAACTTATATTGAAACAGATAAAGGTAAACACTTACAGGTGGAGCTAGGTTCTGTTTAAAGAATGGTGGCAGGCCCACTTTGTCACGGTTCTCTTGAGACTCATCAAGCAGGGTCCTCATGGTCTTCAAGAACTCTTCAGCGGTGAAGTTGTCTATTGTGAACCGCTTAGGGTCACTTGGTTTGCCAGAATATTCACACATTAAGCTAGGGCGGCGGCTTAAGGGGAGTATCTTCCAAGAGACCTAGCACCGGGTTAAATCAACCCCAAGTAACCCATGTGCCAATAAGGCTTTAGCCCTGGAAAGGAATGGGAGACCCACGACATGCTCTTATGGAATAATCTTGCTTGGAGGGTCAAAGTTCAGTGGAAGACTCTCAGCTCTAATCCCGAGCAGAGGGTTTGTTGTGGCTGGTGCGGTGTTTTTGCAGTAAAACCAGGTGGTTACCCATCCCTTGGCGTGACTGGGTAAGACAGTGGAGGGAAAGTTGTTGTTCCTCCGTCTCTGAAATGAAATTCCACCTGATTCTTTACTCGGGCCGTTTTGGCATTCAGTCTAGCGGTTTATATAGAAGAACTCTTTGAAGAGGGGGACTGTTGGTGCTGTGTGAAGATAAACCTCGCAGAAGATTTGGAAGTGTCAAATATTGGACACGGAGTTTATCCCTATATCTTGAGGATGCAGATTGAAATAATGAAGGAGGTCTCAGAAGAACCTAGACCCGGGTGGAATAAACCCTCTGAGTATGTCATAAGTAAAGACTACAATCTCATCTTCAACAGGGGTAGGAATTACTTCTACATTACTGAACCGCCATCCGATCTACAACACGGCCTGGAAGTATAAAGTGGTGAGTTGGTGCTATGTTATTGAATAATGGTGAAGATGACAGTTTAAATGACTACACATTAACTATGGATACATGAAGGGTCATGGTTATGAGTACATGACAAGCCGTTTATGTGTTGAAGGGCAGGTCGGCTACAACTAAGAGATACCTTAATTATAAGGCATGGTTATCGAGTTATGAGCAGCATATTGATGACTCAAATTGTAGAAACATGATCGGAGCTCCAGGTGGACTACATGTTACATATAAGCCGGTTAAAAGACTGGCAGGTTATGAAATTATTATTTAAGGTGCTTGAATAGCATTGGTAGGGCGATCATATATGAATTTGAGATTGATGAAATTCTACTAAGTGTGAGAAAAACAAGTTTCACAATTTTTGCCTATAATTTTTGATCTATTGCAACTCTAAAAATAAAAGAAAATGGCTAAACCTAAAGCATGGCAGTGGAGGAACTGGAGACCTAATCGTTGGTTGGTTAAGAAGATGGGATCTGCATAGGATATGAGTGAAGGGCTAAAAGCTACCGTAGTACTACTTCTGTTTTGGTTTTTGGGATAGACTATATGTTCTCAAGAAGTAGGTGGTTGGAATGGGACGAGTTCTGAAGAACTCCGACAAACCATATGAACAAGATTGATCTAATATGGATCTGAGAAAGGGGAGAAAGAGTACCTGGAAGTTTTGATGACGAGCGGAAGTGCTCCGCCGTGCTCTAGTCCGGCCAGGTTGATGCAGCGGCCTAGGTGGAATTGTTCGCGATGGTCGACTGGGGCGGCGGCGATTGACATGAGAAAGAAGGAGAAGATCGAGGGGCGGGGTAAAAGGAAAAGAGAGAACCCCCGTCCATATTTATAAGGAAACGGTAAAATGGCATGCGTGGAAATCAAGGAGGTAACATGATTATCTCAATGGTGTAGGCGCCTCGATTCTCGGATGACCAAATAATATAAAAGATCTGTTGTGATGTCACGGGTTTTTTGTGGATTTAATATGCATGATGTCATGGTGGGTTACAATAATTTAGTTTGCATGACGTCATGGTGGGTTACAGTGGTTTATTCAAGGCCAAGCTTTGGAGGAGGACAATTTGTCAACTGAAGCAGTGGAGATTGACATGAACAAGTTCAAATCAATCTGGGGCCTAATGTTGGGGATATAACCCCGAGGTATGACCCGCCGAGGAGGGGCCAGGTTATACCGTTGGTGACTTAATATGAAGAAGGCCTAATAAGTCCTAAGAAGACGAAGCAGGAAGACATCGGCTTAAGAGGCGGGCCTGGTGATGGCCCATGACCTAGAAGTGTGAACCGCCCGATGATGACTTGCCTGGTAAGGAAAGGCAGCTTAGAAACCGTGCTGGTCACGATGTGTGATCCGGTTCGGACTCTTGTAAGCCCTGGGTCCTCGATCTGTGTATATAAAGGTGAGACCCGACGGTGGGTAAACTCATGAAACAACTAATCGATAGCTTGGTTAAGCATAATCGCTCCCTTGTAATGGAAACTCAAGGAATACAACTAGAAGTAGGATGTAGGCTTTTACCTCGCTGTGAGGGGCCTAACCTGGGTAATCCTTTGTGTGCTTTGTCCTACTCTACCCCTTCGAGCTAACCTATGTTGCGATGGCTCCACACCTACGTCCTTTCTCAAGGGCATCTACCGTGTTAAATCCACGACAAATATCATCTTATACTTATGAACAGAGGTAGTAATAAAATATTTGGTTTCTGTTTGAATTAGAACCAGGTCCGCGGTGGAGATGAAGTTCTCAAAGTCATGCCATGTGCACTGGAAGACCCGAGGATGAGTTCTACTAGTATACTATCCAGCTGTTGTGTCCTTGTCGCCACATGTCATGAACAAGAGTTTTTCAGTAGCATTGTTGCTAGGCATGTTCTCGAGGGTGTACTTCCCCACAATAATTAACTAATTGTGCCTTCGATTACAAAGGGTGTGGTTCTTGTAAAGATTCCCGACAAATCTGATGCGGACTGTCTTCATCGTCATGTTTATGAGTGGAAACATGACTCTGTTAGGTTCCCCAAGGTTGACGAGATAGCGACGGTGCCGGTAGACATCTCTCATGAAGTCCATGGCCTAGTCAGTTATGTGGGGTACTTAGGTAAGTGGCAAGAAATAGTCTGCAGATTTTAATTAGTGCAACTATGCTTGTCTGTAGGAAGTACTATTGTTCACTACTTGATTTGTGTGTGTGAAGCCTGTATTGTTTAGTATTGCCGCTTTTGTTGTGTGGTGAGTTCTGAGAAGAATCTATGTTACTGTCTGTCCACTCAATTCAGTCTGTATATTTTGAAGTATCCAGATCATCTTTTTTATGAGGACAGTTTTATCAATATGGTTACACTCCAATATATGTATGCATTGGAGGGTTTATCGCACCCACCAGGATTTCCAGTCCCATGGATGTTCGGTCCATATGATTTTTCATGACCTTTGGACTATCCTGCTTGTCGAAGTAAGTGAGGGCCTTGCATGCCACCCATAATTGGATGATAAACCTTCAATTTAGAACTTGAATAAAGTGATTTCCTAGTAAGGATTCACTCGTGTCACATCAAGTAAATCTTATTGATTTAATGTCATGTGTTGTTACTTTTGCTGCAATTTTACGATGCAGGTTTTGCCATGTGACATTCGTTACAGAATGAACTGGTTGTTTTGCTTTATGATGGTTATTGATACGTCTCCCACGTATATATAACTTTTGATTGTTCCATGCTATTATATTATCTGTTTTGGATGTTTAATGGGCTTTAATATACCTTTTTATATTGTTTTTGGGACTAACCTACTAACCGAAGGCCCAGTGCAAATTGCTGCTTTTTTTGCCTATTTCGGTGTTTCGCAGAAAAGGAATATCAAACAGAATGAAACCTTTGTGAGAGTAATTTTTGGAACAAACGTGATCCAGGAGACTTGGAGTGGACGTCAAGACAGAAGCGATGAGGCCATGAGGCAGGAGGGCGCGCCCCTACCGTCATGGGCCCCTCGCAGCTCCACCGACGTACTTCTTCCTCCTATATATATACCCATATACCCTGAAAACATCCAAGAGCACCACGAAACCCTATTTCCAGCACTGCAACCTTCTGTACCCATGAGATCCCATCTTGGGGCCTTTTCCGGCGCTCCACCGGAGGGGGAATCGATCACGGAGGGCTTCGACATCAACACCATAGCCTATCCGGTGATGTGTGAGCAGTTTACCACAGACCTTCGTATCCATAGTTATTATCTAGATGGCTTCTTCTCTCTCTTTGGATCTCAATACAAAGTTCTCCTCGATTCTCTTGCAGACTTATTTGATGTAATTCTTTTTGTGGTGTGTTTGTTGAGATCCGATGAATTGTGGGTTTATGATCAAGATTATCTATGAACAATATTTGATTCTTCTCTAAAATCTTTTATGCATGATTTTATATCTTTGCAAGTCTCTTCGAATTATCAATTTGGTTTGGCCTACTAGATTGATCTTTCTTGCAATGGGAGAAGTGCTTAGCTTTGGGTTCAATCTTGCGGTGTCCTTTCCCAGTGATAGTAGGGGCAGCAAGGCACGTATTGTATTGTTGCCATCGAGGATAAAAAGATGGGGTTTATATCATTTTGCTTGAGTTTATCCCTCTACATGATGTCATCTTGCCTAATGCGTTACTCTGTTCTTGTGAACTTAATACTCTAGATGCATGCTGGATAGCGGTCGATGTGTGGAGTAATAGTAGTAGATGCAGAATCGTTTTGGTCTACTTGTCGCAGACATGATGCCTATATACATGATCATGCCTAGATATTCTCATAATTATTCGCTTTTCTATCAATTGCTCCACAGTAATTTGTTCACCCACCGTAGAATTTGCTATCTTGAGAGAAGCCACTAGTGAAACCTATGGCCCCCGGGTCTATTCTCTATTATATTATTCTCTTGTCAACAAGCTATTTCTATCATTTTTTATTTTTCAATCTTTACTTTCCAATCTATACAAAAATACCAAAAATATTTATCTTATTATCTCTATCAGATCTCACTTTCGTAAGTGACCGTGAAGGGATTGACAACGCCTTAATCGCGTTGGTTGCGAGGTTCTTGTTTGTTTGTGCAAGTACGAGGGACTTGCATGTAATCTCCTACTGGATTGATACATTGGTTCTCAAAAACTAAGGGAAATACTTACGCTACTTTGCTGCATCACCCTTTCCTCTTCAAGGGAAAACCAATGCATGCTCAAGAGGTAGCAAGAAGGATTTCTGGCGCCATTGCCGGGGAGGTTGCACCTAGTCAAGTCAAGATTTGATCTCCCGTCAACAAGCCATTTCTGGCGCCGTTGCCGGGGAGATCTATGCACAAGTCAAGACATACAAAGTACCCATCACAAACTCTTATCCCTCGCATACATTATTTGCCATTTGCCTCTCATTTTCCTCTCCCCCACTTCACCCTTGTCGTTTTATTCGCCCTTTTTTCCGTTCCCCCTTTCTCCGTTCGCCTTCTTTTCGCTTGCCTCGTGTTTGCTTGTGTGTTGGATTGTTTGTCATGATGGCTCAAGATAATACTAAATTGTGTGACTTTTCCAATACCAACAATAATGATTTTATTAGCACTCCGATTGCTCCTCTTACCGATGCTGAATCTTGTGAAATTAATACTACTTTGCTGAATCTTGTCATGAAAGATCCGTTTTCTGGCCTTCCTAGTGAAGATGCTGCTACCCATCTAAACAACTTTGTTGATCTATGTGATATGCAAAACAAGAAAGATGTGGGTAATGATATTGTTAAATTGAAGCTATTTCCGTTTTCGCTTAGATATCATGCTAAAACTTGATTTTCGTCTTTGCCTAAAAATAGTATTGAATCATGGAATAAGTGCAAGGATGCTTTTATCTCTAAGTATTTTCCTCCCGCTAAGATCATCTCTCTTAGAAATGATATTATGAATTTTAAGCAACTTGATCATGAGCATGTTGCACAAGCTTGGGAGAGGATGAAATTAATGATACGTAATTGCCCTACTCATATTTTAAATTTATGGATGATCATAGAAAATTTCTATGCTGGATTAAAATTTTCTTCTAGAAATGTTTTAGATTGGTCCGCGTGACGCACTTTTATGGAAATCACTTTAGGAGAAGCTACTAAACTCCTAGATAATATTATGGTTAATTATTCTCAATGGCACACCGAAAGATCTACTAGTAAAAAGGTTCATGCTATAGAAGAAATTAATGTTTTGAGTGGAAAGATGGATGAACTTATGAAATTGTTTGCTAATCAGAGTGTTTCTTCTAATCCTAATGATATGCCTTTGTCTACCTTGATTGAGAATAATAATGAATCTATGAATGTGAATTTTGTTGGTAAGAACAATTTTGGTAACAATGCGTATAGAGGAAACTTTAATCCTAGGTTGTTTCCTAGTAATTCTTATAATAATTATGGTAATTCCTACAACAACTCTTATGGAAATTTTAATAAGATGCCCTCTGATTTTGAGACTAATGTCAAATAATTTATGATTTCGCAAAAGAATTTCAATGCTTTGCTTGAAGAAAAATTGCCTAAATTTGATGAGTTGGCTAGAATCATGGATATAATTTTTCTTGATGTTGATTCTTGAAACTTAGATCTATTCCACCTAAGCATGATATCAATGAGTCTCTCAAATCCATGAGAATTTCAATTGATGAGTGCAAAGAAAGAACCGCTAGGATGCATGCTAAAAATATTGCTTTATAAAAGTGTGTTCTTCTAGTTTTCACGATAATAAGGATGAAGATCTAAAATTGATTGATGTGTCTCCTATTAAATATTTGTTTTGCAATATGAATGTTGATAATGATGGGACTGGAGATGAGTCAACTTTAGCTAAAAGGCGGCCCAATGATTCAGAGTTTTTAGATCTTGATGCAAAAATTGGTAAAAGTGGGATTGAAGAGGTCAAAACTTTACATATCAATGAGCCCACTATTTTTGATTTCAAGGAGTTTAATTATGATAATTTTTCTTTAATAGATTGCATTTCCTTGTTGCAATCCGTGTTAAATTCTCCTCATGCTTATAGTCAAAATAAAGCTTTTACCAAACATATCGTTGATGCTTTAATGCAATCTTATGAAGAGAAACTCGAATTAGAAGTCTCTATCCCTAGAAAACTTTATGATGAGTGGGAACCTACTATTAAAATTAAGATTAAAGATCGTGAATTCTATGCTTTATGTGATCTGGGTGCTAGTGTTTCCACGATTCCAAAAACTTTGTGTGATGTGTTAGGTTTCCGTGAATTTGATGATTGTTCTTTAAATTTGCATCTTGCGGATTCCACCATTAAGAAACCTATGGGAAGGATTAATGATTTTCTTATTGTTGCAAATAGGAATTATGTGCCCATAGATTTCTTTTTTCTTGATATAGATTGCAATCCTACATGTCCTATTATTCTTGGTAGACATTTCCTTAGAACGATTGGTGCAACTATTGATATGAAAGAAGGAAATATTAGATTCCAATTTCCGTTAAGGAAAGGCATGAAACACTTTCCTAGGAAGAAAATTAAATTACCTTATGAATCTATTGTGAGAGCTAGTTATGGATTGCATACCAAAGATGACAATACCACATCTATTCTTGCTATTATGCCTAGCTAGGGGCATTAAACGATAGCGCTTGGTGGGAGGCAACCCAATTTTATTTTTGTTTCTTGCTTTTTGTTTCTGTTTAGTAATAAATAATTCATCTTGCTTCTATTTAGATGTGGTTTTATGTTTTTAATTAGTGTTTGTGCCAAGTAGAACCTTTGGGAAGACTTGGGGGAAGTCTTTGCGATCTTGCTGAAAAAAACAGAAACTTTAGCGCTCATGAGATTAGCTGCCATTTTTTTCTGGAGAGAGCGATTAGGTTGATTCTTTTTGAAGATGATTAGTAGATAAATTCCTCACGTCGAACAATTTATTTGATAATTTTTGGGGTTACAGAAGTATTCAAAACCTACATATTACTACATATTCTTCTGTTTTTGACAGATTCTGTTTTTCGTGTGTTGTCTGCTTATTTTGATGAATCTATGGCTAGTATCGGGGGGTATGAACCATAGAGAAGTTGGAATACAGTAGGTTTAACACCAATATAAATAAATAATGAGTTCATTACAGTACCTTGAAGTGGTGGTTTGTTTTATTACACTAATAGTGCTCATGAGATTTTCTGTTGAGTTTTGTGTTGTGAAGTTTTCAAGGTTTGGGTAAAGATTTGATGGATTTTGGAATAAGGAGTGGCAAGAGACTAAGCTTGGGGATTCCCAAGGCACCCCAAGGTAAAATTCAATGACAACCAAAAGCCTAAGCTTGGGGATGCCCCAGAAGGCATCCCCTCTTTCGTCTTCGTCTATCGGTAACTTTACTTGAGGCTATATTTTTATTCACCACATCATATGTGTTTTGCTTGGATCGTCTTGTATGATTTGAGTCTTTTCTTTTTAGTTTACCACAATCATCCTTGATGTACGCACATTTTGGAGACACACACATGATTCAAAATTTATTAGAATACTCTATGTACTTCACTTATATCTTTTGAGCTAGATAATTTTGCTCTAGTGCTTCAGTTATATCTTTTTAGAGCACGGTGGTGGTTTTATTTTATAGAAATTATTGATCTCTCATGCTTCACTTATATTATTTTGAGAGTCTTATAGAACAGCATGGTAAATTGCGTTGGCTATAAAATTAGTCCTAATATGATAGGCATCCAGGATGGGTATAATAAAACTATCATAAAAAGTACATTGAATACTATGAGAAGTTTGATACTTGATGATTGCTTTGAGATATGAAGATGGTAATATTAGAGTCATGCTAGTTGAGTAGTTGTGAATTTGAGAAATACATGTTCTAAAGTTTTTGATTCCCGTAGCATGCACGTATGGTGAACCGTTATGTGATGAAGTCGGAGCATGATTTATTTATTGATTGTCTTCCTTATGAGTGGCGGTCGGGGACGAGCGATGGTCTTTTCCTACCAATCTATCCCCCTAGGATCATGCCGTAGTACTTTGTTTCGATAACTAATAGATTTTTGCAATAAGTATGTGAGTTCCTTATGACTAATGTTGAGTCCATGGATTATACACAGTCTCACCCTTCCATCGCCAGCCATTCTGAGATATATTACCATGCAACTTTCCACCGTTCCATTTGTTATCACACGATTCATAATTATCATATTGGTTTGCATGATCATGTAGTTGACATTGTATTTCTGGCAAAGCCACCTTCATAATTCTTTCATACATGTCACTCTTGATTCATTGCACCTCCCGGTACACCGCCGGAGGCATTCACATAGTGTCATATCTTGTTCTAAGTATCGAGTTGTAATTTTTGAGTTGTAAGTAAATAAAAGTGTGACGATCATCATTATTAGAGCATTGTCCCATGTGAGGAAAGGATGATGGAGACAATGACCCCCCCCACAAGTCAGGATGAGACTCTAGCCGAAAAGAAATAAAAAAGAAAAAAAGAGGCCATAAAAAAGAGAGAAAGGCCCAAATAAAAAATGAGAGAAAAAGAGAGAAGGGACAATGTTACTACCATTTTACCACACGTGTGCTTCAAAGTAGCACCATGATCCTCATGATAGAGAGTCTCCTATGTTGTCACCTTCATATACTAGTGGGAATTTTACATTATAGAACTTGGATTGTATATTCCAATGACGGTCTTCCTTGAAATTCCCTAGGTCTTCATGAGCAAGCGAGTTGGATGCAGACCCACTTAGTTTCTTGTTGAGCTTTCATACACTTATAGCTCTAGTGCATCCGTTGCATGGCAATCCCTACTCACTCACATTGATATCTATTGATGGGAATCTCCATAGCCCGTTGATACGCCTAGTTGATGTGAGACTATCTTCTCCTTTTTGTCTTCTCCACAACCATCATTCTATTCCACCTATAGTGTTATGTCCATGGCTCACGCTCATATATTGCGTGAAGATTGAAAAAGTTTGAGAACATCAAAAGTATGAAACAATTGCTTGGCTTGTCATCGGGGTTGTGCATGATTTAAATACTTTGTGTGATGAAGATAGAGAATAGCCAGACTATATGATTTTGTAGGGATAACTTTCTTTGGCCATGTTATTTTGAGAAGACATGATTGCTTTGTTAGTATGCTTGAAGTATTATTATTTTTATGTCAATATTAAACTTTTGTCTTGAATCTTTCGGATCTGAACATTCATTCCACAATAAATAAAATTACATTGAGAATTACGCTAGGTAGCATTCCACACAAAAAATTCTGTTTTTATCATTTACCTACTTGAGGATGAGCAGGAATTAAGCTTGGGGATGCTTGATACATCTCCAACGTATCTATAATTTTTGATTGTCCCATGCTATTATATTAGCTGTTTTGGATGTTTAATGGGCTTTAATATACCTTTTTATATTATTTTTGGGACTAACCTAATAACCAAAGGCCCCCCCCCCAGTGAAAATTGCTGTTTTTTTTGCCTATTTCAATGTTTCGCAGAAAAGGAATATCAAACGGAATCCAGACGGAATGAAACCTTCGGGAGAGTTATTTTTGGAACAAACGTGATCCGGGAGACTTGGAGTGGACGTCAAGAAAGAAGCAAGGAGGCCACGAGGCAGGAGGGCGCGCCCAGGGGGGCAGGTGTGCCCCCCCACCCGTGGGCCCCTCGCAGCTCCACCGATGTACTTCTTCCTCCTATATATAACCATATACCTTCAAAACATCCAGGAGCACCACGAAACCCTATTTCCACCACCGCAACCTTCTGTACCCGTGAGATCCCATCTTGGGGCCTTTTCCGGCGCTCCAGCGTAGGGGGAATCGATCACGGAGGGCTTCTACATCAACACCATAGCCTCTCCGATGATGTGTGAGTAGTTTACACAGACCTTCGTGTCCATGTTATTAGCTAGATGGCTTCTTCTCTCTCTTTGGATCTCAATACAAAGTTCTCCTCAATTCTCTTGGAGATGTATTCGATGTAATTCTTTTTGTGGTGTGTTTGTCGAGATCCGATGAATTGTGGGTTTATGATCAAGATTATCTATGAACAATATTTGATTCTTCTCTAAAATCTTTTATGCATGATTTAATATCTTTGCAAGTCTCTTCGAATTATCAGCTTGGTTTGGCCTACTAGATTGATCTTTCTTGCAATGGGAGAAGTGCGTAGCTTTGGGTTCAATCTTGCGGTGTCCTTTCCCAGTGACAGCAGGGGCAGCAAGGCACGCATTGTATTGTTGCCATCGAGGATAAAAAGATGGGATTTATATCATATTGCTTGAGTTTATCCCTCTACATCATGTAATCTTCCCTAATGCATTACTCTGTTCTTATGAACTTAATACTCTAGATGCATGCTGGATAGAGGTCGATGTGTGGAGTAATAGTAGTAGATGCAGAATCGTTTCGGTCTACTTGTCACAGACATGATACCTATATACATGATCATGCCTAGATATTCCCATAATTATTCGCTTTTCTATCAATTGCTCGACAGTAATTTGTTCACCCACCATAGAATTTTCTATCTTGAGAGAAGCCACTAGTGAAACATATGGCCCCCGGGTCTATTCTCTATTATATTATTCTCCCGTCAACAAGCTATTTCTATCATTGTTTATTTTGCAATCTTTACTTTCCAATCTATACAACAAACCAAAAATATTGATCTTCTTATCTCTATCAGATCTCACTTTCATAAGTGACCGTGAAGGGATTGACAACCCCTTTATCGCGTTGGTTGCGAGGTTCTTGTTTGCTTGTGCAGGTACAATGGACTTGCGTGTAATCTACTACTGGATTTATACCTTGGTTCTAAAAAACTGACGGAAATACTTACGCTACTTTGCTACATCACCCTTTCCTCTTCAAGGGAAAACCAACGCATGCTCAAGAGGTAGCAGTTATATTTGCAGGTTTCACTTCTTATGTCATGTCAGTAACGAAGGCACTGTCCATCACTTATATTACTGGACACAATTGGATCAGTCTATTGTCTGAGTATAATCTGAAGCCCTATGATGAACTATAGTTTGGTTTAACAAACACGCCACAATTAGTCCTTCTCACATTTAACAGAAATGAAGAAAAACACCGGATCAAGGTCGCCGAGCCTAGTCATGTTAGAAAGGTGAAGTATGAAATCATAGTAGAACAGAGACGACCGCTGTTGTCTCTCACATCAGTACCACCTTCAGCATCGGGTCGAGCACCGGCACCTTCTCCGACAACACTGGCTCCAACACTAACAACGGCAATAGCTTAGTCTGATCCTCCAGAGGATTGGCCATCGACCGCATCAACGGATCAGGCTGATCTACCGGAGTATTGGGCACCGACATGGGCACCTGCTCCGACATTGGCACCAGCTCCACAAGGAGCACCATCTCCGGCAGCAGCTGTGGCACTACCATTTGCACCGGCATAGGCACCAGCAATGGTTCCGGCACCTGCACCAACACTTGAAGTTTCACTTGCATCTACTCTAGCCCGTGCAGCGGCAACATAACCAGCACTTGCATCGACAACAGACTGGGCTGTAGTTCGCACTTCATATTCCAAAGTCCTTACAAAAAATGACATCTCCACCTTCTTAGTAAGCATTGGCAGCCCAAGTGCTTCGTTCTTTTTTCTTTCCATGTTGTTTCACATGATTCGTTGTGTTGATCTAACTGTTTGTGTATGTCTTGTTGTTTGCAAATAGATAATTCCTAGAGCAACGAGGGAGTCATTCAATAATCCAGGCCACCGTAGCCGAGTTTCTCTTACCATGCGCAGCCTTGGTGTGATTGAACCTGCTCAATATACTGTAAGTACAAAGGATGGTCGCATGATGATTGATGCTAAAGGATGGTCAAGGTTCAAAACTCTATCAAATCTTGTGGTAGGGGATGATGTCAAAATCGAACTTTCTCGACAAGGAGAGCTGGTCCAAATCAACTTTGAAATTCTTCAGTAGCAGCACGCAACTGCCGAACTGATCTATCCTCCAAGAGTTTTTGATGTAATAATATGGCATGGTGAAACAAGTGTCCTGTGTCTATAAGTAGTATGATAGCATTATTTATCATGTAGGATATCGTGAAAGAATTGCAACTCTGGTTCCTGGTTAGGAACTGTCGTTTCATTTCATTCTAGCAACTGTCGTGATTTATTTAATTTTATGTATTCGCCTTGCGACATCATCTAAAACCATCGACGTACCGATTGCTTGCAATATGAAATGCGCTGAGTTAGAACACATGGCCCCCCAAACATGCAGGACCATTGGCATGTGTCCCAAAGTCCAGAACCGTCAACCTATCTGAGTATTATATGATTCTCAAAAAATAAAAATAGAAAAATTTGGAGTATTATATTCTCATCTGAACCCCCATATTAAATTATATATTCCTCTTGATTTTTCTTATGTATATAGTTGTGATATAAAATATTTTTATATTTCTTTATAGAGGGAGTATCTCTCTATCAAAAATATATGTATGTGTGACTAGTTACTCCTGCCTTTCTACTTCCTTCCGCTGATATGTAGGGCACCCGACAACGGGGTCCATGTGCCATGCACCAAATTAGAGTGCCGAACTGCACAGTAGAGTCTCCCCGGTCGTAGCGCCGCAGTAATGCCCAATGAGCCATCAAATCACAAAACCCCCACCTTTCCAGCAGTAGCAGTTAGCTGGACGGACGAAGCAGCAATATATCACTGGGCCTGAATCCCCTTCTCCCTCGTCTGCTTGTTCAGAGAAAACCCCCTCTCGGTGATTGCATATGATTTTCTCATGGAGAACCAGGTACAAATTCTTCATCCATCCATGAAAAATCCTAGTCCCTAGGTCGCGGGTAATCCTAGGATGGCAGCCGCCGCCGTTGATGCATTTTTATTCCTACTGAATCTAGTGTGTTTCATTTGTAGTGCCCAAAGTGCGAGGACCCTACAGGTTTCTGCGCCCTCGGCGAGACGCCACACTTGTTCCTTCTCATCCTAACACAAGATTTTAAAACACACACGGTATGTTCCTAGAATCCTCTTTTCTACCCAGGAGGGAGGGGTTTTTTGAACATTTTTTCCGGGGTTTTTGAACATGTTGTCGACTAATTTGGAAATTTGGATTGCTATATTTGGAGAAAAGGTACTAGTAACATGGTCAACACTGACATGAATGAGGAAACTATTTCTAGATTTGGATAGCGAATACATTGTGTTCTCATATTATTTTTCCTGCAGTGCATTCCTTGCTCTGCTAGAACACATGTACTCAAGATGGTCGGCCTTGCCATAATTGAATACACCAGTTTAATGGTCACACTAAAGACATGCCATGGATATAAGTTCTGAGTTAGGTTCATGAACCAAGAAGATCGCCGCTTTTTTATGGCCGAACTGGGATGAACTTTCTCAAGTGTTACAGACTGAAAGTTGGCACGTTAACATTGATGAGACCAAGGTATTTTCCCCGAAGAGGAAGCGATGATGCAGCACAGCTACGGCAGATATTTCCCTCAGTGATGAGACCACAGTTATCGAACCAGTAGGCGAACCATGCAACACTATGTAAACGGTACTTGCACACAAAGAACAAATAATTTCAACCCGGCGCGTAAGAGGGGTTGTCAATCCCTCCCGGGTAAAAGATAGATAAAATTGTAGTAGTTTGGATAAATAGATCTTGCGGGAACACGAGATAAAATAAATAACAAAATATTACAGGAAGGTACTTTTGGGTTTTTGGATTAATAGATCTGAAAATAGAAGAGGCAAATAATAGATCGGAAAGAAAATATGATAAAGAAGAGACCCGGGGGCCGTAGATTTCACTAGTTGCTTCTCTCGAGAAAAATAGCATACGATGGGTAAAAAATAACTATTGGGCAATTCATAGAACTTAAAAAAATTATGACGATATCCAGGCAATGATCATTATATAGGCATCACATTCAAGATTAGTAGACCGACTCCTACCTGCATCTACTACTATTACTCCACACATCGACCGCTATCTAGAATGCATCTAGTGTATTAAGTTCATGGAAAAACAGAGTAATGCAAGAACGATGACATGATATAGACAAGATCTATTCATGTAGGAATAGACCCCCATCTTGTTATCCTTAATGGTAGCGATCAATAAGTGTCTTGCTGCCCCTTCTGTCACTGGGAAAGAACACCACACGACCCAACCCATCACAAAGCACCTCTTCCCATGGCAAGAAAAATCGATCTAGTTGGCCTAACTAAACAAAAGATTCAAAGAAGAAATATGAGGCTATAAGTAATCATGCTTATAAGAGATCAAAACTCAAATAACTTTCATGGAAAAAATAGATCTGATCATAAACTCAAAGTTCATCGGATCCCAACAAACACACCACAAAAAGAGTTACATCAAATAGATCTCCAAGAGACCATTGTATTGAGAATCAAAAGAGAGAGAGAGAGAGAGGAAGCCATCTAGCTACTGCCTACGGACTCGTATGTCTACAATGAACTACTCACAAATCATCGGACAGGCACCAATGAGGATAATGAATCCCTCCGAGATGGTGTCTAGATTGGATCTGGTGGTTCTGGAACTTGCGACGGCTGGAATTGTGTTTCGTCGACTCCCCTAGGATTTTTGGATTTTCAGGGTATTTATAGAGCAAAGTGGCGGCGCGGGAGGCCACCAAGGTGAGCACAACCCACGAGGCGCACCCCTCTAGTACTTCTTTGGCCCAACTTGTTCCTTCTAGTCCAAAAAAATCTCCAGAAAGTTTTGTTGCGTTTGGACTCCATTTGGTATTATTGTTTGCGAAGTAAAAAACAAGCAAAAATAGCAACTGGCACTAGGCACTATGTTAATAGGTTAGTCCCCAAAAATGTTATAAAGTTGCTATAAAATGATTGTAAATCTTCCAGGATTGATAATATAACAGCATGGAACAAGAAAAAAATTATAGATACATTGGAGACGTATCAACATCGCCAAGCTTAATTCCTACTCATCCTCGAGTAGCTAAATGATAAAAACAGAATTTTTGATGTGGAATGTGGCCTAACATGTTCATCACATATTCTTTTCTTTTGTAGCATGGACATTTGGACTTTTATATGATTCAAAGCAATAGTCTAGTTTTGACATGAAGATTTCAATACTCAAGCATATCAACAAGCAACCATGTCTTTTAAAATATCAACACTAAAGCAAGTTATCCCTGGCGCATCATGCTCAATCATTGATCCATTCATGAAACACGCTCGCATATTAGCTAGACCCAGTGCTCAAGTACGATCATAGTGCCCCTTAGTTGGTGCTTTGTAAGAGAAGATGGATACTCAAATAAAAATAAAAAATGCATAAAGTAAATAGAAGGGCCCTTCGTAGAGGGAAGTAGGGATTTGTAGAGGTGTCAGAGCTCAAAGCGAAAAAGATAGAGATAAAATATTTTGGGTGGCATGCTTTTCATGTCAACGAAAATGATCGAGTAGTTCCCAATACTTTCCATGCTAGATATATCATATGCGGTTCCCAAACAGGAATTAAAGTTTATTCCTTTTTCCACCATACTTTCACATTCCACAGCTAACAGTATCCATGGGTGCCGTCCATACCAACACTACTTTCAAAGGAATTTATTATTTGACAACATAAAGTAAATTTACTTTTCATTTCGGGACTGGGCATCCCTAAGACCTTTGCCGTACTCTCGTCCAATGACAAGTGAAGAAACACTCATCTTGAGAATAACACATCTAGCAAGGAAAAATATCAGCCACCCCCTACCGTTTCATGAGTGGTACGAGTACACAAAAAGAAAATTATTTTGAAAATGAGAGATGTCACATACAAATTTGCTTAGAACGGTAAGAGAATGCCGCATATAGGTAGGTATGGTGGACTCATGTGGCGAAACTAGGTTTAAGGATTTTGGATGAACAAGTAGTAATCCCACTTAGTACAAGGGAAGGCTAGCAAATAAATTGAGAAGCATCCAACCAAGAAGCAAAAAATCTCCTTACCCTTGGATTTATCTCCAAAAATTACATACTTGCGTGGACTGTCATTTTAGCAAGCTCACGGAACATGTCCTTATCTTTGGTCATATGATCAGTACATCCAGTATCGAGAATCCACTCTTTCCCTATGGCCATGTAGTCACGAAAGTTGGCCATGAGACTAAGATTCCTCATAGTCTCCTCAAAGTGAATTCCACTATCTTCATCTTCATCATAATATCCATGCTCAATATCATCATGTAAGTGATCATCACCTAGAGTAAGTGATTCATTAGAATTATGACCATGACAGTGTGCAGGTTTATGAATTCTAATCGTGTGTGAAAGGATGCTACTAATGACTCCAACATTTCCTTTAGCTCAAATAGACATTCATCAAACTTGGGATCACTAGGCTTCATTTTATGAAAATCAATAGACTTCTGAAGAATCTCATCTAGATTTTTCCAGGAATAATTCAAAAAGTGTTCCTAAAGATATTTCCATATAGTATATGCACATTCAAAATTAGGCAAGCACACAAGCAAATTTCTAGGCAAACCTCTAATGATAAGATCAATAGTTCTAAGATTGCGAACCATGTCAAGAAACTCATCGGGGGTAGGATGCAAATGATCAATAGGAGGCACATAAGGGCTACAAATATACTTGTTCAAATCATATTCATCGAATATCTCAAGCATCTCATTTGTCCAAGAACTATAGAACTCCCCATCAAGCATAGGCACCCTACGTCTAATACTCCCAATCATAGACTCATCCATCTTCCTCCAATGGTGATTAAACCAAAGCAATGTAGACCAAAGCTCTGATACCAATTGAGAGGATTGAGAAGAGGGGTCTAGAGGAGGGTGATTACACCCTTAACAAGAACTAGCGACAGTTTTTGAATTCTTGAAGTTAAGGTTGAGTTTAACACAAGTTAAATCATTTATAATACATTTCTAGCAAGCATGACAAGAGTATATGCAGTGGAAAGAGTAAAGCATGCAAGTTGTAAGAAAGTAAGGGGATGGGATTGGAGTTTGCAAACACAATGGATACATGAAGATTTTTGGCATTGTTCCGGTAGGTAGTGATATTGTAAGTCCACATTGATGGAGATTTCAAACCACGAAGGCTAACGGCTACGTGAGTCCATGGAGGTCTCCACCCATGAAGGATCCAAAAAGAAGCAACCTTGTCTGTCCCACTAGGCCATTGCCCAGGAAGGACTTGCCTTACTCGGGTAGATCTTCATGAAGTAGGGGATCTCCTTGCCCTTACAAACTTCACGAAGTAAGCGACACCTGACCAATCTAGGAGACACCACTCTCTGAAAGGTAATAGATGGTGTCTTGATGATGAACTCCTTGCTCTTGTGCTTCAAATGATAGTCTCCCCAACACCCTCTCACAGATTTGGCTATGGTGGAAGAGTGATTTGAGTGGAAAGCAACTTGGGGAAGGCTAGAAATCAAGGTTCAAATCGTAGGAATGGAATATCTTGATCTTAACACATGAGTAGGTGGTTCTCTCTTAGAAAATGTATGGTGGAAGTGTATGCATGTTTTGATGACTCTCTCATAGACGGAGAAGGGGGTGGAGGGGTATATATTGCCTCCACACAAAATCCAACCCTTACACACATTTGACTCATCTCGGTGGGAGAGAATGGTTAAACTTAGTGGCACCGATCTGTTCAAAAATGTGTTCATTTGGAATCTCGGCGGGACTGACAGGAACAACTCGGTGG
Organism: Triticum aestivum; assembly: GCF_018294505.1. Lineage (NCBI taxonomy): Eukaryota > Viridiplantae > Streptophyta > Magnoliopsida > Poales > Poaceae > Triticum > Triticum aestivum. Next base: position 274,284,823 of record NC_057809.1, on the reverse strand, counting down.
GACGGATGTGCTAGGTCTTAGGGAAATCATCATCTCGGTGGTGCCAATTGCATCAACTCGGTGAGACCGAAGTGAAGCAATAAGGCAACAAATAATCTCTCAAGCCAACTCGGTGTGACCGATTGCATAACTCGGTGAGACCAAAATAAATGCAACAAGTCACAGAGTGTTGGCAAGGCCATCTCGGTGAGACCGAGACCCCTATTGGTGAGACCGAACTGTTAGGGTTTCTGGCTATGGCTATGTCATATGAACTCGGTGGCTTTAGGTAAAAAGACTCGATGGGGCCGAGTTGGAGTTTAGGGTTTTGACATAGTTGGTGGAGAAAGTGGTTGAGGGTTTTGGAGCAATATCACTAAGCATTTGAGCAAGCAAGCCATTAAGCAACACGTCATCCCCTTTTAATAGTATTGGCTTCCCTATGGACTCAATATGATCTTGGATCACTAAAATAAAGATGGTATGTCTTGATGTTTTGTCAATATTTGTCCTTAGCATTTTGAAGGGGTTCCACATCCTCTTGTCCTTGCCATGACATTCTTGAAATTGTCTTAAATACACTACATAAAACAATTAGTCCAACAAGAGATATGTTGGCATTATTTACTAAAATCACCCAGCGAGCACTTGTGCTTTCACAAGGCAAAGCACCCCCGACAAATCGCTCTGTCGGGGTCCATCTGTAGATGATGTTGTTGCCGGCGCCTAGCTAGTGATGACGGTGTTGCCGGCGTTCAGTCGGAGTCCGAGTCACCCTATTTAGACTTGATGACCGGATGCCCACCATCGCTGTCTTTGCCATCGATGTCTCCTTGTCGCTGTCATTCGAGGAGGAGCTTTCATTGTCGCTCGAGCTTTCTATGCAACACCCAAGACGAGTGCCCGAAGGCCCGACGATCTTGATAGAGAGAGTGTTTCACTTCACCAACTTGAAGCAGAGGACGTGCCCCTCCCCAAGAAAGTGGGCATGGGCGAAGGTTTTCCACCCGCGCCTAAGGAACATGACGCGAGGCGCAAGGAACTCAACATTCACCCGCACAATGCCATTGCAACAACCGCTCGCAGCCACAGCCTGAGCGGCTGATCAACCTCCATCTCTCTAGCAAAAGAACGGGGGAGCCGCAGGCGACTACGCGGAGGATCACGCAGCTCGACGATGAACTCGAGCGTCATGTCCTCCGTATGGCCCTCTGCAGGGGGTAGAGCAGTTGAAGGAGAAATGGTGAGTGCGCCATTCCGTTTGCCTCGACAAGGAGCGGTGCATTGACCATGACCTCGCCCCACAACCCTGCCTCGTGCGCTGGAACCGGCCTCTATAGGCGCGGCCAAAGCCGAAGTATGGTGTTGAGGAGAAGCTCTCGCCGCCGTGGCCAAAGCACGAGCCCGTCCTCTTCCTCTCTCCATGGTGGAAGTAGAAGTGAGAAAAGGGAAGAGGAGAAGGTGAATGAGCATCGCTACCCTTGCACCCCCTCCTTTTATAACATGGAGCGTGGGGGCTGGCTCTCCACTACCAGGGGCAACCGCCCCGCTCCACCAATCTGACCCCCTGCATCCTTGGCTGGCGTCTTAGTCCGTCAGTCGCCTAGCTTCGACAATCCGGTGCTCTGACTCCTCTTATCAAAGCACTACTAGCACGACCACCCGTCTCCACCAATCCCACATCCTGTAATAACCCGCGTCATGGGAAAGAGGGGAAGGCTGCGCTAAAGGGGGAAGCGATGGGAGAGATGGCAGTTAACCCGAATCACGCGTGAGCACCCTAACAACCTCCTGTGGGCACTTGAGCCCCTGGTTTTCGATGCAAACGCCTATGTCGACCGAGCGCCGAAGATGCCAGGATGAAGATGGGGGCTTTCCCAAACCCATATTAATGAAGAAGCAAAGAAAACCTCAAAGCACAACAGTACTTCTGGCAAGATCAATGCGTGAGTCTATGCATTATTGGGCTTAGCCCAACGATGCCCGGCAACACGTGTGGTCTCGGCTCAGGGGCTCATGTTGGTACAACAAATATGGGCATTTTCTACCCTGACTTATGAACAGACGAATTGCAGCTCCCCCGGCGTACATCAAGTTCCATACACAAACAAACCAGAGAAGCCACTCTTCATGAGATCAAGGAGCACACTAAGAAGACCAAGGCATGGAGAAATCCACGAGATTCACAACAGAAGCGACCAACCCCAGCAAAGGCAAGCCAGCAAGACCCTTGACCACGGACTTCCCGCTGAACGCTAGCGCTCCACCTCTCTGGCTAGCTGGCCGCTGACCAGCTAGGTGTCAAACCCACAGGTGATTAGGTGTAGGCAGCCCGTGCATGGCAGCTTGTTGGGGAGGATGATTACCTTTATTGACACATGTCGTAATGGTGTGTCTATCTAATAAGAGGTAGGTGGATAACCGGTGCATCACCCTTGATGGGGTTCACCCTCCACATGGCACCTAGCAGTACATTTAATGCTCTTTTATCCTAACTAGCAGAGTTAGGTATGATAGATCTGCATCCGTCTAATCACCCTATAATGACCATTTTACCACTAAGGTTACCCCTTGAGCTATAAAAGGAGGGCCAGGGTAACCTTTACAGGGGTTCGAAACCTTGTAGCACACACGCATAGATATCCGTGCAACTGCCCTCTCCTAGCGACTTGTTGGGGGAGAGCGCTCTGTGTATTTTCTTCCACATTCACTCAATACATCAAAGCAGGAGTAGGGTTTTATGCTTCTCAGTGGCCCAATCCTGGGTAAAAACCATGGCGTCTCCTGTTGTGCTTTCTCTGCGCGCCATTCGACCCCCAGCCGAACCAGCAAAGGGGCAGCCCTGCCCCATAGATCGTTGGCTCCACGCCGACACCGTGCCTCCCTGAAACTAACATTAACAAAATATTCTCAACTAGTATGACACCATAGATCTTTGTATGTGGACGAACAACAGAGATTAAGTCTAGTCCACGTCCCTCTTCATGTACACTTGTAGTACTATTCTAGGATTTCTACTATGCACTCCATTCTGAATCCTGAATATTCAGAACCTCGAGTTTGAACAACATGGAGTCTCGATTAGATTGAATGAATGAATCAATAAGACATGTTTTTGGTCAATGATAGGTTGAACAGTTCTGTTGGTTTATTAATGATGCTATTTTTTTAGATTTTTTAGTATGGATGGCACGTGTGTCAATCTTCGGTCCAAATGAGAAGATACATGATTGAACTCATTGTTCAATGCATTGACACCAATATGTTTGTGCTCATTTGGGCATGATCAATGTACAATGAAAGCTTTGAGTCCAACAATTCACTTTCAAAAACATCTAGGCAGAAGTTAAAGCATAATGAAATTTAATGGAGAAATCTTGAAATTAGTACGCTTACTTTTTGTGATGGTATAATTTACAAGGTTGTTCCAGGCAAATCAATCTATCTTATATCTAGTTTCCTTTTATTAAATTTTTTCATACAAGGTCATCGTATGATAGAGGCGGTGTCCCGGTCTTTCGAAAGAGATGATAACTATCGATTTGGTGGAGACCACTTTGACGATCCGACTAGAAACGTGCACGAAGTTGCGCCTTAGCAATCGCTAAACCAATCTCCTGAGGTTACCGACGATGACGGAAGCACGGTCAGCCTGACCACGAAGGTGTATTCCCGCAAGCAATCGAAGAACAAGCAAGAATATGATAATGCAATCTGAATATTGCGAATATAGATGAAGTATTGATAAAGGTGGGGATCCGAAAGCGGTCTCGGTCTAGTCGTTGGACACAACCGAAGTTCACGAAGTTGCATTGGCTAACTTTTAACTAAAAAATCCCAAGGAAAAAGATACTAGATGGATCTACTTATATAGGAGCAAGGGGTGGCGCCCAAGGAGGTGGAAGGACGTCCCAAGGCAGCCTAAAACTAACCCTAGGTCGTACAAGGCTCATGGGCCCAAGTGGAGGTGGTGCAACACCTTTGGACTTGTTGTTTGACTCGGATTCTACTGCAGCGTCAGATTGTTTCGTCGATATCTCAATGCTCCGGACGAATTTTAAGGTGCCTCCAATTGGGTTGGAAAGAGCACTAAATCTACTTTCCAACAAAAAAAAGAATCACCCAATTCGGTGTCCGTATGAAAAAGTTGTTGACGTTTTGAGTCAGGTGTCTCTATGCAGTCCGAATCTGAATCCAAAATGTGAGAGACTTGGATTCTATCTTCTCTTGGCCCAAAAGTGACGTGAGAGGACTTTTTGAACAGAACCTTAACTTCTCCTTTTCCCTTATCTTCATATGTGGATTGTACAAATGTCCCATACACCTGCAATTAGACAAAACACAAAAGTGTGTGAAGTATTTTTGTTCTGGATAATATAAATAGATTATTGAATAGTTTGCACTAGAAATCACCTGACAAATATGCATGTATGCAATATTTTTGGTCGTATCCAAGGTAGTCATGTCCTCATCATCCTCCGCTTCTTGAAAACAAAGCCGTCCTCAGCGTTGCTTAATCTGAAATGTGGCTAACAAAAGAGACAATGTGTACATGTTGTATATGTATATATCATCCATTTTTATTTCCCTTGATTTTTGCACATATGACACATGTATACATGAGTAACTTTCATAGATCATAAAATATAAAGCCAAAATATTATCATAAGTAGAAGGCATGAAAATATTACAACTCAGTTTGCACATATAAGTGAAGCTCTTATTCATATCAAAGGATTGACAATATTCATCATTAAACCATCCCAACATTGGTGAATAAATCTTACTTGCCTCAAATGTACATGCGACAACATGCTTAAATAAGCAAACATGCAATAAGTCATTGGACACAGAATCATCACCAAGACTAGAGGTCATATCAAAATGATTAAACATTGGTTCTTTTGCATCAACAGTTAATTCAATGGGTGCACTCAAAATTGTTGGTATTTCAGTTGTTTGATCACATGGCAAAGTCAAATTATCAACATAGTCCTCTAAAATAGGTGGCATGATCAAAGTAGTGGGTAGCTCATCAGATGATGCATTCAAATTGACAAGGCATTCATCATTCTCATGTAGAGATGGAAGATCAGTACCTTTGTCATTACCTCTTCTGGTCAACTCGGATGATGTAGCGACTCTCGGGGGCGATGTGTCACATGGTGGAGGTGATGTAGTCCTCACAACAACGGATGTGGTTGTCACAGTATGCCTAGTAGTTGAAGGAACAATCATATCAACTCCTGGAATGTGCACCGTGTGCTTCTTCTCCTCGTGAGCAACACGTCGTTTTATTTCCTGTTCAGGTTTGCAAGCAAGACGAAACAAATGGTCCATAGGATAACACTCTTAATGAATTAATATCTCTTGAATATCACGGTTTAATCCTCTCCAAAATCTATCCATAAAATCATCTTCACTTTATTCTAAAGAGGAATGCAATAGGGTAGTTTGTCAATCATCATAATATTTTTTTACAGTGTCACTACCTTGTTTTAAATATTGCAACTTCTTAATCATGTCACGAGTATAATAAGAGGGAACGAAAGTATGTCGCATGGCAAGTTTCAAATCATCCCAAGTAGTAGGTATATAATCAGGGTGTAACCGACAATATTCACTCCACCAAACCAAAGCATAACCAGTGAAAGAACCAACCACAACCTTAACCTTTTTATATTCATCAAAATTATGGAAGCAAATATTTTTTTTATGTTGAACTCCCATTCAATATATAAAGCAGGTCTAAAACGGCCATTAAATGGTGGTATAGATACATTAACATGGTCATGTGCATTTGGATGTTTGTGCACCTCTTGTGACGGTTGTGGTATTTGCAAAGGTGGTGGCACGTCTCCCACAATCGACAAAGCCCACGAATTGACTCTGGAACCTGTCATGATTAGTAGCAACAAGAAACAGAATCCAAAAAAATGTTCCTATGAACTACTTGGAAGTGGTGGCAAAACACTCACAATACAGCAAATCTCAATATCTTAGAAGTTCTTACCATGCAGCAGGTGGTGATCGGCAACCATCGGTGTAAAATAACTCTGAAGATTGAGTAAAGCGATTGCCAGGGGAACGTACGTATACATGGTGTAGAAATATGTGGAGCTGGGTTGGCTATATATGGTAGCAAAAGATTAGCAATAATCAATTCAAAGATGCAATGTTGAATAAACGCTCAACGACGGTACTGTGCTGGTCCTAGGCTAGACCGGACTAGAGACGCGAGCCTAGAACACTAGTGAGGTCACGACATAGCACAACTAGCATCAATGAAGGATACTAAGTAGCTCTAGAGAGCAAGATATAAGTGAATATCACAACGACAGTAAAGATAATGATGTGAAACAACAGCCAAGCAGGATATATCAACAACTTTGTCTCCAACTTTCCTATGGAAAAGTTTGTGCCAATTTTTTGATAATTTTTTTTCAAGAATGGTATTAACTCAAGCTTTCAAACGCAAAAGGAATCACTCAATTCCAAGTTGATATGAGGAGTCAAAAAATTCCAAAATTGGCGTGAAAAACTAGAATAAGCTGTGTTCATGCACTTCGGAGAGCAAAAAGACCTATTTAGAAGCCAATTTTGAGGTGCCAAATATTGAAATTGCTTTTGAAAATATTTAGATGCGTCTCGTCGCTAGCTTTCATTTGAGTACTTGCGGAGCCAAAACGGACTTCGTATGAGCAAGTTATGCATGTTTTACTAAACAGTGCACAAAACAGATTCCAATCCGAATTCAACTACGAGATTGAGTCTAGATAGATTCGATTTTTTTCTCCTCTCTTTTATTTCATCACACTTTTTTTATTTTTCTTTCTTTTTTTTCTCTGACTTTTTTTCTCTCTCCCTCTTTCCAAAACAAACTAGATAAGATGTAGATTGGATCAAGCGAAGATGGGAACGATCTCAACTTTGATTATGACAATGAACGGTGGGTAGCACGTGGAGGAAATTGATGGATGGGTGGTGGACAGCGGAAGGGATAACGATGCAGCGGCAGTGTGACTAATGTGAACAGAACTCGAAACTCTAAATGAACTAGACACTAAGACCAGCAACTCGACACAACGATGCAACCGATAATTCAACTATGCAAGCAATGAAAAGAAAATTGCAAAGGCTCAGACTGGCTTGGACAAAGGATGGATAGATCTAATTTTTTTGTGGCTTTTTCTTGGACAATAGGTAAGAAAATAAATCTAATCTAGGAAAAACTGGAAATTCTCATTGAGCAACCTGAAAACTGATACCACTTGATAGAGGCGAGGGTGTCCCGATCTTTCGATGAGATGATAACTATCGATTTGGTGGAGACGACTTTGACGATCCGACTACAAAAGTGCACGACGTTGCGCCTTAGCAATCACTAAACCAATCTCCTGAGGTTACCGACGATGACGGAAGCACGGTCAGCCTGACCACAAAGGTCTATTCCTGCAAGCAATCAAAGAACAAGCAAGAATATGATAATGCAATCTGAATATTGCGAATATAGATGAAGTATTGATAAAGGTGGGGATCCGAAAGCGGCCTTGATCTGGTCGTTGGACACAAACGAAGTACACGAAGTTGCGTTGGCTAACTTTTAACTAAACAAATCCCAAGGAAAAAGCTACTAGATGGATCTACTTATATAGGAGCAAGGGGTGGCGGCCAAGGAGGTGGAAGGACGTCCCAAGGCAGCGTAAAACTAACCCTAGGTCGTACAAGGCTCATGGGCCCAAGTGGAGGTGGTGCAACACATTTGAACTTGTTGTTTGACTCGGATTCTGCTGCAACGTCAGATTGTTTCGTCAATATCTCAATGCTCCGGATGAATTTTAAGGTGACTCCAATTGGGTTGGAAAGAGCACGAAATCTACTTTCCAAAAAAAGAATCACCCAATTCAGAGTCCGTATGAAAAAGTTGTTGACATTTTGAGTCAGGTATGTCTGTGCAGTCCGAATCTGAAACCAAAACGTGAGAGACTTGGACTCTATCTTCTCTTGGCCCAAAGGTGACGTGAGAGGACTTTTTGAACAGAACCTTAACTTCTCCTTTTCCCTTATGTTCATATGTGGATTGTACAAATGTCCCATACACCTGCAATTAGACAACACACAAAAGTGTGTGAAGTATTTTTGTTCTGGATAATATAAATAGATTATTGAGTAGTTTGCACTAGAAATCACCTCACAGATATGCATGTATGCAATATTTTTGGTTGTATCCAAGGTAGTCATGCCCTCATCATTGTACATAGTCACCCTCAAGGCAATACATCATACAATTTATGTATTATCATTAGATTCGTTTCACATGTGTTCTACTACAGCAACATTTGACTAGAACTTATCATGGTGTTGAATCATAGTAAGGAGTGTCCAAGAAAATGAATATGGTGGACATCTAAGGTAAAACCAAAACTTTCAGGAGCCTACAGACGCTCTTCCCAGTGCCTAGCTGCAGCAAGTGTACATGAAACTTTGCACTTTACAACTTTACATAGCTACTTGCACTTACATAACCCATCTATACATGATAACATTATTTATGTGTTACATATGTGGTATCCCTACCAGATATGGATTGATAATCCCCAAGTGCAGGGAATCATCATAGCAATTCCCAAAGGTGGAAGTGATAAGTATGGAGTGTCGAACCCACAAGGAGCAAAAAGTAAGATCAATATTCCCTCAAGCCCTATGTGCCACTGATACGACTCTACGTACACCGAACGTTTGCTTCCAACTAGAAACGAGAAATAAAACTACGTTGTGGGTTTGAAGAGGATAACTTTGCATGATATCGGAGAGCTAAAACATAGAAGTAGGTGATGTTATCATAAAGTTAGACTATATTACTAAATATTATAAATATTGGGTGTGGAATAATGATGGGTCGGTGTGCGGAATTGTCTTAGGCAATTGTTAACAAGGCTGATAGCCATCATTGCAATTTCATATGAGGGAGAGGCATAAGCTAACATACTTTCTCTTCTTGGATCATATGCACTTATGATTGGAACTATAGCAAGCATCCGCAACTACTAAAGATCATTAAGGTAAAACCCAACCATAGCATTAAAGCATCAAGTCCCCTTTAGCCCATACGCAACAACCCCCTTACTCGGGTCGCAACACCCTACAACAACCATAGCTTGTGTCACTCAAGCAACCCACTGTAAGTGAATCATGAACGTATTGCAACACCCTACAGCGGGAATCCCTCACGCTTGCGCGACATGGAGGGCACAATAGGACAACACCAAAATAAAACATACAACTCGTACCAATCTAGATCATCAATCAACCCAAAGATAAAGGATATCTACTCAAAACATCATAGGATGGCAACACATCATTGGATCATAATATGTGGCATAAAGTACCATGTTGAAGTTGGGATTACAGCGGGGTGCGGGAGAGTGGACCGCATAAAAGAGATGAGGATGGTGATGTTGATGAAGACGATCACCGCGGTGATGATTCCCCTCCCGATGGCACTCCGGTGCCACCTAGAGAGAGGAGGAGAGGTTCTCCCCCTCGTGCTTCCTCCTCCATGGCCTCCCCTGGATGGGGAGAGGTTCCCCCTCTGGTCCTTGGCCTTCATGGTGATGATGGCCCCTCCGGGATCCTCCTCCATGCCCTCCGGTGATGATGGCCCCCTCCGGCAGGGTGCGAGAGAGGGCCTAGATTGATTTCTCGTGGCTATAGAGGCTTGCGGTGGCGGAACTTCCGATCTAGATTAATTTCTGGAGGTTTCTGTATATATAAGAGGTTTTGGCGTCAAGAAGAAATCAGGGGGGGTCTCCGGGCTGTCCACTAGGTAGGGGGCGCGCCCAGGGAGGCGCCTCCCACCCTCGTGGGCAGCCCGGGACTCTTCTGGCCAAACTCTTTTACTGCATGTCCTTCTTCTGGTCCAAAAATAAGCTCCGTCAAGTTTCAGGGCAATTGGACTCAATTTGATTTTCCTTTTCTGCGATACTCTAAAACAAGGAAGAAACAGAAACTGGCACTGGCTCTAGGTTAATAGATTAGTCCCAAAAACCATATAAAATAGCATATAAAACATCCAAGTTTGATAATATAATAGCATGAATACTTCATAAATTATAGATACATTGGAGACGTATCAGCATCCCCAAGCTTTATTCCTGCTCGTCCTCGAGTAGGTAAATGATAAAAGAAATAATTTATGAAGTGTGAATGCTAGCAGGTGCACAAGTTTGATCAATGATAGTTTCAATCACTTTTTATAGCATCATTATATGTCATAACATTAGCTCATCTTCATAAAACTTTTCATGATCAAGTAACAAGCTATTCACATGTTAAAGTATAGATCATAAACTTTCTTGAAACTAACAAACTATATTATCAGTCATCAAACAATTGCAATTCATCTTATTTTCAAGAAGGGTCTATGTCAGAGCTTTGATTTAGAAAGCTCCACATACTCAACTATCATTTAATCTTTCACAATTGCTAACACTCACGTGATATTTAAGGGTTCAAAGTTTTAATCGGACACAGAGAAAGACACGGGCTTATAGATTCGCCTCCCAACCTTTTACCTCAAGGGTAATGTCAACAATAATAGTTAATGATAACTTACATCCAATTGGATATATATATATATATATATATATATATATATATATATATCAAGATCTTTCCAACAAAATGTGCTTGCCAAAGGATAAAGTGTAAAAAGGAAAGCTGAAGATCACCATGACTCTTGCATAAGGGTAGAAGATAAAAGTAAAAGATATGCCCTTTGCAGAGGGAAGCAGAGGTTGTCATGCACTTTTATGGTTGGATGCACAAAATCTTAATGCAAAAGAACGTCACTTTATATTGCCACTTGTGGTATGAACCTTTATTATGCAGTCCGTCGCTTTTATTTCTTCCGCATCACAATATCGTATAAAGCTTATTTTATCCACATTAATAGATCATACATATTTAGAGGGCAAGTTTTATTGCATGCACTGATTACAACTTACTTGAAGAATCTTACTCAATCCATAGGTAGGTATGGTGGACTCTCATGGCAAAACTAGTTTAAGGAATGTTTGGAAGCACAAGTAGTATCTCTACTTGGTGCAAAGAATTTGGCTAGCATGAGGGGGAAAAGCAAGCTCAACATGTTGGATGATCCAAGATAGTATACTTTATTTCGGATATAAGAAAACATAACCCATTACGTTGTCTTCCTTGTCCGACATCAACCTTTTAGCATGTCATATTTTAATGAGTGCTCACAATTACAAAATATGTCCAAGATAGTATATTAATATGTGAAATATCTCTTCCTTCAATATTCTTTCATGAATTGTTCAAGTGACCAATTCTACATTTGCTAACTTTCAATAAGTTTACTACCTATACTTATTCTGTGTGAAGTCATTACTCCCCATGATATAACCATATGAAACATATATAAATTCAGATTTATGATATTCAATTCATTCAACCATTTACTCATAGGATATATGTGAAGCACATGAGTAAATGACAAACTACTCCAAAAAGATATAAGTGAAGGACACTGAGTAGTCAAATAATTAACTAGCCATGGGAGGATTTTCATTCAAGATTTCAGATCCAATGATTTTATTCAAACAACAAGTAAAATTGAAAATACACTCCAAGCAAGACACATATCATGTGACGAATAAAAATATAGCTCCGAGTAAGGTATACCTATAATTTTGAAAGACGAAAGAGGGGTTGCCTTCCGGGGCATCCCCAAGCTTAGGCGCTTGAGTCTTCCTTGAATATTACCTTGGGGTGCCTTGGGCATCCCAAAGCTTAGGGTCTTTCCACTCCTTATTCTCCTCATACCAATATCTCATCCAAAGCTTGAAAACTTCAATCACACAAAACTTAACGGAACTTCGTGAGATAGGTTAGTATGATAAAGAGTAAACCATTCACTTTAGTACTGTCAAAGACAAGGCTCATAATTGTTCTCACACAATGCCTACTGTACCATATCATTTCTACAATTTATATTGAGAAATATAAGCCAGAGAAAATTGAAAACAAGCAAACTGTGCAATGAAAACAGAATCTGTCAGAAACAGAACAGTCTGTAATGATCTGAACACCAACCATACTTATTATACTCCAAAAATTCTGAAATAAATTGGTGGACGTGAGGAATTTGTCTATTAATCTTCTGAAAAAAGAATCAACTCAATCACACTCTTCTGTAAAAATGGCAGCTAATCTCGTGAGCGCAAAGTTTCTGTTTTTTACAGCAAGATCACATTAACTTCCACCCAAGTCTTCCCAAAGGTCTTGGCACTTTATTGAAACAAAAGCTATAATACATGATTAATACAGTAGCTTAATCATGAGAACACACAAAAACAGTAAGGGTAAATATTGGGTTGTCTCCCAACAAACGCTTTTCTTTAATACCTTTTAGCTAGGCATGATGATTTCAATGATGCTCACATAAAAGATAAGAATTGAAACACAAATAGAGCATCATGAAGAATATGACTAGCACATTTAAATCTAACCCACTTCCTATGCCTACGGATTTTCTGAGCACATAATTTATAGGAACAAGAATAACCTAGCATAGGAAGGAAAAACAAGTAAAACTTTAAGCATATAGAGAGGAAATTTGATATTATTTCAACTCCTACAAGCATGTATTCCTCCCTCATAATAATTTTCAGTAGCATCATGAATGAGTTCAACAATATAACCATCACATAAAGCATTCTTTTCATGATCTACAAGCATCGAAATTTTACTACTCTCCTCATAAACAAAATTCTTCTCATTCGGAATTGTGGGATCACTAATTCCTAAAGTTGAAACTCTTCCAAACCCGCTTTAGATGATAGCATTATTCATACTCCAAAATATATAAGTGAAGTTCATGGAGAATTCTTCAATTAATATAGACTAACCAATATCCAAGCTCAAAATATATAAGTGAAGCACACGAAGCATTCTATAAAACCATACTCAAAAGATTTAAGTGAAGCACAAAGAGCATTCTATGAGGTCATACTCAAAAGATATAAGTGAAGCACATGAATCATTCTATAGATCGATGAAGGGACATCTCATACTAGCATGGTTCTTAAAGAAAAATAAAAACACAAAGGACACAAATCATGTGAACAAAACAAAAACCAAGGTATACAGATGATTGTTGAAGAAGAAAGATGGGATGCCAACCGGGGCATCCCCAAGCTTAGATGCTTGAGTATCCTTGAAATATTTACTTGGCGTGCCTTCGGCATCCCCAAGCTTGAACTCTTGCCTCTCTTTATTCTTCTCATATTGATAGCTCCTCGATCTTCGAACACTTCATCCACATAAAACTTTAACAAAAACTTTGTGAGATTCGTTAGTATAATAAAGCAAATCACTACCTTTAGATACTGTTTCAAACTCATTCCAATTTCATATGAGAACTATATCTACTATATTCCAACTTCTCTATGGTTCATACCCTCCGATACTAGCCATAGATGCATCAAAATAAGCAAACAACACACAAAAAACAGAATCTGTCTAAAATAGGATAGTTTGTAGTAATCTGGAGGTTTAGTAAACTTCTGTAACTCCAAAAAATTGTAAACAAATATGAATTTTTTTACAGAAGTAATGTGCAAAAAGTTTCATACCCATTTGACTTTCCAGTAAAAAAATGTAAAATCAAGTGCTACAGCCAAAGTTTCTGTTTTTTGTTCTGCACATAGTAAACAAGCAATCTAATCATCCTAAAACCAAAGCTTGGCACACTATTTTTATAATACAATGGATATATACAATGGGATAATAATTACAGAGAAACTTCCAAGAAAAAATCTACATTGTTTCCGTGAGCATGAACATGAGTGCTCAAGGAAGACCCTCACTTCTTTAATGCATAACTTTCCAATCACTTCTCTTTTTGAAAAACTTTTTAGGCATGAGAGGCAAGTAATTTTTTTTGTATTTTCATCATTTTAAAAAATTTCGTATGTTTCACCCACAACTAAACAGAAACAAAAAAGGAAAAACAAAATCTACTTAGTGAAGAAAGCAAACAAGCACACACGAGAATATCAACCCCATGCTATTGCTCCCCGGCAACGGCGCCAGAAAAGAGCTTGATAATCCCCAAGTGTAGGGAATCATCATAGCAATTCCTAGTGGTGGAAGTGATAAGTATGGAGTGTCGAACCCACAAGGAGCTAAAGGTAAGATCAATATTCTCTCAAGCCCTATCTGCCACTGACACGACTCTACATTGTAGCGACCAGACCTCAAACGGTCCAATCTCTGTGCTCAGGTCTCATCCCTGGATCAGTAATGCTGACACCACATAGTACTTGAAGGATTTATAATAGAGTAGCAATCACACACTTATTACATCGAATGTCTCAAAAGAGAACTTATTACAATAAATATGGCTTAAAGCCAACTAATAACGATAACAGCGGAAGGCTTGGAAGATAAGTGAGTCCATCAACTCCAATGGCATCACTGAGTATAGAACCACGACCTAAAAACTCCTTAATCGTCGTCTGAAAAGTCTGCAACATTAACGTTGCAGCCTGAAACGGGTCAGCACATGGAATATGCTGGCAAAATAACACATAGAGAGTAATGGAATGAAATAGGCTATTCTATATGCATATTTGGCTGGTGGAAAGCTCTATGGTTATAGTTTTGCGTAAAGCCAATTTTTCCCTACTGCAAAGGAATAATTTTTATTTAACTATCATGGTAGTTGTTAAACATTGAGAATGGTTGACAGCATTCTCAATCTCAATTAAGCATCATCATTAAACAAAACCCATCAAAATTAATTTTAGGGTAACATGTTGAGATTCACATGATAATCCAACTACTAGATACTCAAGATGTCCATAACCGGGGACACGGCTAATCATGATTAGTTTATACACTCTGCAGAGGTTTGCGCACTTTTCCCCACAAGACTCGATCGCCTTCGTTTGGTTTCTCGCACTGCATGGTGTTTGAGAAGACGGATGACCGAGACATAGTCTTTCAGAAGCACTAGCACCTTACGATCGGGTAGACCGTTACACCTACTTTCCCCTACATCTGCTAGTCTACCACTGTAAGAGTTCTCACAACTTAATCAACTATGCTAGAGCCCATATTAGCTTGTGGCTGCACACGGAAGTTTCTAGCATGAATAATCTCATGACCCCTTTGAGCCTGGGTGGTGGTCCATAAAAAAACAGGCAATCCTGGAATACCCAGGTGCCTCAATCCACCCAGATGTGTGTTTAAGTTGCCACCTTAAATAAACCAGTAATTAATAAACTCACATCTGTCATGAAATACTCTCAAACCCAATCCACGTCTACGAGCATAGCATGGCAATAATAAGCAAACGTAGAAGACACTCCCAGGGGTTTGATAATAACAGGTAATAGGTTCTACCTCAACTACTTCCCAAACCCAGAATTTAATTAGATCCTAATCATGCAATGTGTGAGGATTGATCTAATGCAATAAAACTGGGTAGAGGGAAAACATGATCAAAGTGGTACTTGCCTTGCTGATGATCCGGGAAACCTAGCGATTCGAAGTAACAAGCGGCGCACTCCGGGTACTCTATTGCAAACAAACAAGCATACAATAAGTACTCAACTAATGCACAGGTAAAACTCACATAAGAGATATAACCAGAAAGTTCAACTTAAGAACTCCGGTTGGCAAAAAGAATCAAATCGAACGAAGCAACGAAAGGCAAATGGCAAAAGACAAAGGCTTCATTTACTATTCTGGATCTAGGGCAATTTTTACAGTAGAAAAAACTTCTTTGACTTGGTTAAACAGAAAGAGGGTTTCGAGACGAAACTCCAGGCGCTTGAATCGCCTGATTCCGATAAACGAGTGAAAAGTTAGACTAAAACGAAAATCGGATCAGGAATCGCGATCTGAAAAATCTCGGATTTAATCCGAGAAAAAGAAAAACGATGAACGTTTGTTAAAACGTACGAACGGACGAACGCTCGCTAATTAAATAAACCGGAAAAACCGATCTATTTAAAAAAACTGAAACTAAAAAATGACAAAACCGTCAGAAAAACTGAACGGTTTTTCGAGAAAAACTGGAGGAGAAAAAAAAACTACCTCCGGCGACTCCGGCAAACGGCGGCGGCGGCGGCGCGGGCGGGCGGTGGCGGGGTGGCGGCGTGGGGCGGCGGCGGCCGCACCGGCTAGGGTTATGGTTAGGGCGGGGGCGCGGCTGGGCTTTGGCCGGGGGCCTCGGGGCGCTCATAAAAGGCCCGGCCAGGAGGAGTCCTGGCCGGTTACGGCCCAAGGTTCGTTCGGACTTTTTTTAAAATAATTACGCTCGGAAAAAACAAAAGTAATACTAAACAGACTCCAAAAATCCCAAAATAAAATTTTCCCGGCTTCTAAAATCAAGCCACACAGGACGAACATTTATTTGCGGCCTAAATGGAATTTTGAAAAACGCGCATTTTTCCTAAATTCAAATAAAATAGCAGATAAAACCAAAATAAAATCTTATTTGATTTTTTTATTAAATCCTCAATATTACTTTATTTTGGGAAAGTCATTTTATTCCCTCTCTCATATTTTTGTAATAGAAATAATTGAAGAGAAAATAAATAAAATCAAATGATCCTATTTTCAAAATTTGAGACAAACTCAAATATGAAAATAACGAAATCCCCAACTCTCTCCGAGGGTCCTTGAGTTGCGTGAAATTTCTAGGATCAACCAAAATGCAATAAATATGATATACAATGATGATCTAGTGTATAACTTTCCAAATTGAAAATTTGGGATGTTACAAACCTACCCCCCTTAAGATGAATCTTGCCCTCGAGATTTGGGTTGGCTAGAAAATAGGTGAGGGTGGTCCTTCAGCAAATCTTCCTCTCACTCCCAGGTGGCTTCATCCTCCGTGTGGTGGCTCCACTGAACCTTGCAAAACTTGATAACCTTGCTGCGGGTGACTCAGCTGGCATACTCTAGAATCTTAACTGGTTTCTCCTCATAGGTCAAATCATTGTCCAACTGAATAGCTTCCAGCGGTACCATATCTCTCAGCGGTATATCAGCCATCTCTGCGTGGCACTTCTTCAACTAGGAAATGTGGAACATGTCGTGAACTCCTGACAATCCTTCGGGAAATTCCAACTTATAGGCAACTTCTCCCATACGCTCCAAAACCTTGTATGGGCCTACAAAACGTGGCGCTAACTTTCCCTTAACTCCAAAGCGCTTAACTCCTCGAAGTGGTGATACTCGAAGATAAACTCGGTCTCCGACTTCGTAAACTGTCTCCTTGCGTTTAGAATCTGCATAACTCTTCTGCCTGGATTGAGCTACCTTGAGCCTATCGCGAATCAATTTCACTTTCTGTTCAGACTCCTTTATCAGATCCGGTCCAAACAACTGGCGGTCTCCAACTTCATCCCAAGACAATGGGGTCCTGCACCTCCTTTCGTACAAGACTTTGAAAGGGGCCATCTTCAAACTGGATTGATAGCTGTTGTTGCAAGAGAACTCTGCATACGGCAAATTCTCGTCCCATCTAGATCCATAGTCTAGCGCACAAGCTCTTAGCATATCCTCGAAAATCTGATTGACTCTCTCAGTCTGTCCATCTGTCTGTGGGTGGAAAGCTGTGCTAAACTCTAGGCTGGTACCCAAAGTTTCATGCAACTGATTCTAGAACTTTGAGGTAAATTGGGTTCCTCTATCTGATACTATGCTCCTTGGAACTCCATGCAGACAAACGATTCTAGTCATGTATATCTTTTGCCAACTTTGCACTGGTATAGGTAGTCTTCACTGGAATGAAATGAGCTACCTTTGTCAAACGATCGACTACAACCCATATCGAGTCATAGCCTGAACGTGTTCTGGGCAATCCTGTAATAAAATCCATGCCTAGCTTATCCCACTTCCATTCAGGTATCGGCAATGGCTGTAGCAATCCGGCTGGCTTCTGATGCTCTGCCTTTACTCTTTGGCATACATCACAAACTACTACATATTCCGCAATATCCTTCTTCATTCCGGTCCACCAGAAAATATCCTTCAAATCCAAAAACATCTTGGTGTTTCCTGGGTGAATCGAATACGGTGAATCATGGGCCTCTTGTAAAATTAACTTCCTGATCTCCGAATCATTAGGCACATAAACACGATCTTCAAACCATAAGGTATCGTGCTCATCCTCACGAAATCCTTTAGCCTTTCCCTTGCTCATTTTCTCCTTTATAGAGGCAATCTCCTTGTCAGTCTTCTAGGCTTCTCTGATCTTATCCCTCAAAGTAGACTGAATCTCCAATGCTTCTACATAGCCTCTTGGAACTATTTCCAAACATAGCGCTCGAAGATTTTCGGCTAACTCCCTTGGTAAATATCCCATCATTAGGGTTTTGACATGGCTCTTACGGCTCAACGCGTCAGCTACTACGTTAGCCTTCCCGGGGTGATAATGCAATTTCATATCATAATCCTTGATGAGCTCCAACCATCTCCTTTGTCTGAGGTTCAACTCCTTCTGTGTGAAAATATACTTCAAACTCTTGTGATCCGTGTACATCTCGCAATGGTTTCCAATCAGAAAATGTCTCCAAGTATTCAACGCATGCACTACGGCTGCTAACTCCAAATAATGCGTAGCATAATTCAACTCATGGGGCTTAAGCTGTCGTGAGGCATATGAAACAACTCTTCCTTCCTGGATAAGAACTGCTCCAAGTCCTTGACGTGAAGCGTCACAATACACCTCATAATTCTTGGTCTGATCCGGTAAAATCAACACTGGAGAGGTAACCAAATGTTTCTTCAACTCATGAAAACTAGCCTCACATTCCTCAGCCCATATGAACTTGGTATCCTTTTTCAACAACTCCGTCATAGGCTTCGTAATCTTTGAGAAATTCTCAATAAATATCCGGTAGTATCCTGATCACTCTGCGCTCTTGCATTAGGACATAGCCTAATCCTTGACGGGAAGCGTCGCAGTAAATGACGAAGTCCTTCTTAGTATCAGGTGGAGCAAGCACTGGGGCAGAAGTCAACTTGTCTTTGAGCGCTTGGAAACTTTCTTGACACTTGTCTGTCCATTCGAACTTGACACCCTTATGCAACAGATTAGTCAGAGGCCTGGCAATCTTGGAGAAGTTCTCGACGAATTGACGGCAATAGCTGGCGAGACCGAGAAAACTTCGGACTTGCTTGACATTCTTCGGAGGAGTCCAATCGAGAATAGCCTGAACTCGTTCAGGGTTGACGGCAATACCATCCTTGGAGATGACATGCCCAAGATAGGTTACTTTGGGGAGCCATAATTCACACTTGGAATACTTAGCATACAGTTGATGCTCTCGAAGCTTTGCCAGCACAAGACAAAGATGTTCAGCATGTTCTTCCTTGTTCTTGGAAAATACAAGGATATCGTCCAAATAAACCACGATGAACTTGTCGAGGTAATCCATGAATATATAGTTCATCAGACGAGAGAAGGTGGCTGGAGCATTTGTTAAGCCGAATGACATGACGGTGTACTCGTATGATCCATATCGAGTCACGAAGGCAGTTTTTGGGATATCCTCTTCACGAACACAGATCTGGTGGTAACCCAACCTCAATTCGAGTTTGGAGAACACTGATGAGCGAGCCAGTTGATCATAAAGATCATTGATCCGAGGAAGAGGGTATTTATTCTGAATGGTAGATTGGTTTATAGGACGGTAGTCTAGGACTAATCAGTTTGTTCCATCCTTCTCTTTAACAAAGAGAGAAGGTGCTGCCCAAGGAGAGCAACTAGGGCGAATGAAACCTTTGACAAGAGATTTGTCGATTTCCTCCTTAAGCTCAGTGAGTTCATGTGGCGGCATCTTGTAGGGGCGTTTAGCTATAGGGGTGGTGTCGGGTTTCAAGTCGATGATGAATTCGACAGCTCTAGCAGGGGGAATCCCTAGAAGTTCTTCTGGGAAGACGTCTTGGAATTCACAAACGACGGGAATGTTTTCAATGCCCTCAAGTGGTGCAACGTTCAACGCATTCAAGGCATAAAGCCGTGCCTCGGCATTCTGAACTAGATGAGCTTGGTAAGCTATTATTTCATCAGAAGGGTGTAGCAGATGGACGACCTTAGTGGCGCAAACTATAGAAGCAGTATGCGCTTTCAACCAATCCATTCCCAGAATGAGGTCGATGTTAGACGACTTCAGGATAATGGGAGAGGCATAGAATTCCAGCCCTTCGATTTCCACGGGGACGTCGATGCCAACCAGTGAGGTTTGACATTGTCCCACGGGGTTTTTTACCAGTACCGAAGTGTTCATCTCCTCACATTTAACGTCATGCTTGTATGCAAAATCTTCTGACATGAATGAATGCGATGCTCCTGAATTGAATAAAATAGATGCAGGTACTGAATTTATGAGGAGTGTACCCATCACAGTAGCAGGCTGGTATTGAGCTTCATTAAGATCAACGTGGTTGGCATGAACACGACCATAAGACCTGGCATTGTTGTTGCGAGGCTGGTTGTTTCCACGGCCAGCTGCGGGAAGGGCTAGTTGATTTTGATTCTGATTGTAGTCTCTAGCACGGTGACCTGGCTGACCACACTTGTAGCAGAGACCATTATTGGGAGTTGGAACATGAGCTTTGTGTGGTGGAGCTAGAAGTCTTGGCTGCCTAGTTGGTGGGGGAGGCAGACGCGGTGCAGCATAGGACTGCCTTGGAGTAGGTGAAGTTGGCTGATACATGTTGTTGGGAATCCATATCCTATGCTTCTGCGAAGACGGGCGCGAAGATGAGCCCGTGTCACGGTTGCGCCTGTGAGAGCTCTGGTGTTCCTGCAGACCAGTTTCGACATTGATGGCCTTGTTCACTAAGGTGGCGCAATCGGCAAAGTCGTGCACTAGAAGTGCGAGCTTGATATCAGCTTGAAGGCCATCATGGAACTTCTCCTGTCTAACCATCCTGCTAATATATAACAGGAGTAGTTCAGCATTGAGAAATTGCGAGGACAAGAATCATTCATGATGAAACATGCATAATGAAAGGAACACGATAGATACTACATAGTAGTTGGCACATCTTACAAAAGTGTTCATGCATAGAGTTCGATACACAGACTAAGAATATCATAGGCGGCATGCAGGCTCGCGGGGAATGCATCTAACACTAACAAGCAAGCCTACATCAGTCCCAGGAGGAACTGTGGAGGTAGGTGTAGCCTGACAGCTGGTAGTGATGCGAAGAGAAGACCTCCACGCGAGTAGCCTGGGGTCCACGGATACTCTGGTGCGGAACCCGATGCGCAAGTGGCAGGAGAGGACCGAGTGTGGGAGAGTAGCCTCCCACATCTGGCCAGTCGACGCCCTGGGGCATCACAGTCCTGGCAGGGTAGATCACAAAACGCGACAGATCACCAGATCGGACAAAGGGGTGCAACAGCGTCAGAGCACGATACAGGTGCTGACGGGTGGTGTACAAGTCATGGCGAAGAGCTCGGTTAGCTCTATCCAGTCCATCAGCATGCAGAACCAGGTTCTGATGGTAGAAGGGCTCTCGGGTGACAGTGGAGTAGGCAGCAGTGTAGTATCCCTCCGCACCAACATCGGACGCGATAGCAATGTGCCTGAAGGGGGAGGTGTCCAACTCCTGATAC
The DNA here is from genome assembly GCF_018294505.1 of Triticum aestivum. Lineage (NCBI taxonomy): Eukaryota > Viridiplantae > Streptophyta > Magnoliopsida > Poales > Poaceae > Triticum > Triticum aestivum. Next base: position 274,263,174 of record NC_057809.1, on the reverse strand, counting down.
TCTCCACGAAGACGTGTCAGAGCAGCATAAGCAGCATCGTGGACCGCCATGTCGATAGTCACTCCAACACCATGAGCAATGTGCAGCACGGTAGTGGAGTCATACTCCCGAGAGTAGAGGTGGACGATGGCACGGTACTGCTCCTGGTTGAAGTCCTGGTACTCCTCGTAGACAGTGTACTCAGGGTGCCAGCGATAACCCAGATAGGTCATCATCTCAACCAACACAGCAGGTGATCCTGAGGCACCAATGGCTGTCGTGTGATGCACGACCTGTCTCATAGGTTCCATCTGAAAACAAAGATGTTTTCACAGGACTCAAATGACAATGTGGATAATGTTCAAATACTACTCTAAAGAATAATTAGGGCTTATCCAACTTTGGGGTGAACGTGGTCACGAGATCCTAAGGTTAGAGTTAGTAAAATCGTTTACCCCGAGTAGGAGAGAGTTCAGAGTCCCAGAGGAAGGATCAAGGAGTAAAAGATCCTAATACCACCCAGTGTTGGAAATATGCCCTAGAGGCAATAATAAATTGATTATTATTATATTTCCTTGTTCATGATAATCGTTTATTATCCATGCTAGAATTGTATTGATAGGAAACTCAGATACATGTGTGGATACATAGACAACACCATGTCCCTAGTAAGCCTCTAGTTGACTAGCTCGTTAATCAATAGATGGTTACGGTTTCCTGACCATGGACATTGGATGTCGTTGATAACGGGATCACATCATTAGGAGAATGATGTGATGGACAAGACCCAATCCTAAGCCTAGCACAAGATCATGTAGTTCGTATGCTAAAGCTTTTCTAATGTCAAGTATCATTTCCTTAGACCATGAGATTGTGCAACTCCCGGATACCGTAGGAGTGCTTTGGGTGTGCCAAACGTCACAACGTAACTGGGTGGCTATAAAGGTACACTACGGGTATCTCTGAAAGTGTCTGTTGGGTTGGCACGAATCGAGATTGGGATTTTGTCACTCCGTGTAAACGGAGAGGTATCTCTGGGCCCACTCGGTAGGACATCATCATAATGTGCACAATGTGACCAAGGGGTTGATCACGGGATGATGTGTTACGGAACGAGTAAAGAGACTTGCCGGTAACGAGATTGAACAAGGTATCGGTATACCGACGATCGAATCTCGGGCAAGTACCATACCGCTAGACAAAGGGAATTGTATACGGGATCGATTGAGTCCTTGACATCGTGGTTCATCCGATGAGATCATCGTGGAACATGTGGGAGCCAACATGGGTATCCAGATCCCGCTGTTGGTTATTGACCGGAGAACATCTCGGTCATGTCTGCATGTCTCCCGAACCCGTAGGGTCTACACACTTAAGGTTCGATGACGCTAGGGTTATAAAGGAAGCTTGTATGTGGTTACCGAATGTTGTTCGGAGTCCCGGATGAGATCCCGGACGTCACGAGGAGTTCCGGAATGGTCCGGAGGTAAAGATTTATATATAGGAAATCCTGTTTCGGCCATCGGGACAAGTTTCGGGGTCATCGGTATTGTACCGGGACCACCGGAAGGGTCCCGGGGGCCCACCGGGTGGGGCCACCTGCCCCGGGGGGCCACATGGGCTGTAGGGGGTGCGCCTTGGCCTACATGGGCCAAGGGCACCAGCCCCTAGAGGCCCATGCGCCAAGATATAGGAAAAAGGGGAGAGTCCTAAAGGGGGAAGGCACCTCCGAGGTGCCTTGGGGAGGATGGACTCCTCCCCCCTCCTTAGCCGCACCCCTTCCTTGGAGGAGGGGGAAAGGCTGCGCCTCCCCCCTCTCCCCTGCCCCTATATATAGTGGAGGGGAGGGAGGGCATCCATACCTGAGCCCTTGGCGCCTCCCTCCCTCCCGTGACACCTCCTCCTCTCCCGTAGGTGCTTGGCGAAGCCCTGCAGGATTGCCACGCTCCTCCATCACCACCACGCCGTTGTGCTGCTGCTGGATGGAGTCTTCCTCAACCTCTTCCTCTCTCCTTGCTGGATCAAGGCGTGGGAGACATCGTCGAGCTGTACGTGTGTTGAACGCGGAGGTGCCGTCCGTTCGGCACTAGGATCATCGGTGATCTGAATCACGACGAGTACGACTCCATCAACCCCGTTCACTTGAACGCTTCCGCTTAGCGATCTACAAGGGTATGTAGATGCACTCTCTTTCTACTCATTGCTGGTCTCTCCATAGATAGATCTTGGTGACACGTAGGAAAATTTTGAATTTCTGCTACGTTCCCCAACAGTGGCATCATGAGCTAGGTCTATTGCGTAGATTCTTTGCACGAGTAGAACACAAAGTAGTTGTGGGCGTTGATGTTGTTCAATATGCTTACCGTTACTAGTCCAATCTTGTTTCGACGGTATTGTGGGATGAAGCGGCCTGGACCGACCTTACACGTACTCTTACGTGAGACAGGTTCCACCGATTGACATGCACTTGGTGCATAAGGTGGCTAGCGGGTGCCAGTCTCTCCCACTTTAGTCGGAACGGATTCGATGAAAAGGGTCCTTATGAAGGGTAAATAGCAATTGGCATATCACGTTGTGGTTTTGCGTAGGTAAGAAACGTTCTTGCTAGAAACCCATAGCAGCCACATAAAACATGCAAACAACAATTAGAGGACGTCTAACTTGTTTTTGCAGGGTATGCTATGTGATGTGATATGGCCAAAAGGATGTGATGAATGATATATGTGATGTATGAGATTGATCATGTTCTTGTAATAGGATTCACGACTTGCATGTCGATGAGTATGACAACCGGCAGGAGCCATAGGAGTTGTCTTAATTTATTGTATGACCTGCGTGTCATTGAAGAACGCCATGTAACTTACTTTACTTTATTGCTAAACGCGTTAGCCATAGAAGTAGAAGTAGTCGTTGGCGTGACAACTTCATGAAGACACGATGATGGAGATCATGATGATGGAGATCATGGTGTCATGCCGGTGACGATGATGATCATGGAGCCCCGAAGATGAAGATCAAAAGGAGCAAAATGATATTGGCCATATCATGTCACTATTTGATTGCATGTGATGTTTATTATGATTATGCATCTTGTTTACTTAGGACGACGGTAGTAAATAAGATGATCCCTTACAAAATTTCAAGAAGTGTTTGTTGGAAATATGCCCTAGAGGCAATAATAAAAGTATTATTATTATATTTCCTTGTTCATGATAATTGTCTTTTATTCATGCTATAACTGTATTATCCGGAAATCGTAATACACGTGTGAATACATAGACCACAATATGTCCCTAGTGAGCCTCTAGTTGACTAGCTCATTGTGATCAACAGATAGTCATGGTTTCCTGGCTATGGACATTGGATGTCGTTGATAACGGGATCACATCATTAGGAGAATGATGTGATGGACAAGACCCAATCCTAAGACTAGCACAAAAGATCGTGTAGTTCATTTGCTAGAGCTTTGCCAATGTCAAGTATCTCTTCCTTCGACCATGAGAGCGTGTAACTCCTGGATACCGTAGGAGTGCTTTGGGTGTATCAAACGTCACAACGTAACTGGGTTACTATAAAGGTGCACTACAGGTATCTCCGAAAGTATCTATTGTTTTATGCGGATCGAGACTGGGATTTGTCACTCCGTGTAAACGGAGAGGTATCTCTGGGCCCACTCGGTAGGACATCATCATATGCGCAATGTGACCAAGGAGTTGATCACGGGATGATGTGTTACGGAACGAGTAAAGTGACTTGCCGGTAACGAGATTGAACAAGGTATTGGATACCGACGATCGAATCTCGGGCAAGTAACATACCGATAGACAAAGGGAATTGAATACGGGATTGATTAAGTCCTTGACATCGTGGTTCATCCGATGAGATCATCGTGGAACATGTGGGAGCCATCATGGGTATCCAGATCCCACTGTTGGTTATTGACCGGAGAACGTCTCGGTCATGTCTACATGTCTCCCGAACCCGTAGGGTCTACACACTTAAGGTTCGATGACGCTAGGGTTATAAAGGAAGCTTGTATGTGGTTACCGAATGTTGTTCGGAGTCTCGGATGAGATCCCGGACGTCACGAGGAGTTCCGGAATGGTCCGGAGGTAAAGATTTATATATAGGAAGTCCTGTTTCGGCCATCGGGACAAGTTTCGGGGTCATCGGTATTGTACCGGGACCACCGGAAGGGTCCCGGGGGCCCACCGGGTGGGGCCACCTGCCCCGGGGGGCCACATGGGCTGTAGGGGGTGCGCCTTGGCCTACATGGGCCAAGGGCACCAGCCCCTAGAGGCCCATGCGCCAAGATATAGGAAAAAGGGGAGAGTCCTAAAGGGGGAAGGCACCTCCGAGGTGCCTTGGGGAGGATGGACTCCTCCCCCCCTCTTAGCCGCACCCCTTCCTTGGAGGAAGGGGCAAGGCTGCGCCTCCCCCCTCTCCCCTGCCCCTATATATAGTGGAGGGGAGGGAGGGCATCCACACCTGAGCCCCTGGCGCCTCCCTCCCTCCCGTGACACCTCCTCCTCTCCCGTAGGTGCTTGGCGAAGCCCTGCAGGATTGCCACGCTCCTCCATCACCACCACGCCGTTGTGCTGCTGCTGGATGGAGTCTTCCTCAACCTCTCCCTCTCTCCTTGCTGGATCAAGGCGTGGGAGACATCGTCGAGCTGTACGTGTGTTGAACGCGGAGGTGCTGTCCGTTCGGCACTAGGATCATCGGTGATCTGAATCACGACGAGTACAACTCCATCAACCCCGTTCACTTGAACGCTTCCGCTTAGCGATCTACAAGGGTATGTAGATGCACTCTCCTTCCCCTCGTTGCTAGTCTCTCCATAGATAGATCTTGGTGACACGTAGGAAAATTTTGAATTTCTGCTACGTTCCCCAACAGTGGCATCATGAGCTAGGTCTATTGCGTAGATTCTTTGCACGAGTAGAACACAAAGTAGTTGTGGGCGTCGATATTGTTCAATATGCTTGCCGTTACTAGTCTTATCTTGATTCGGCGGCATCGTGGGATGAAGCGGCCCGGACCAACCTTACACATACGCTTACGTGAGACCGGTTCCACCGACAAACATGCACTAGTTGCATAAGGTGGCTGGCGGGTGTCTGTCTCTCCCACTTTAGTCGGATCGGATTCGATGAAAAGGGTCCTTATGAAGGGTAAATAGCAATTGGCATATCACGTTGTGGTTCATGCGTAGGTAAGAAACGTTCTTGCTAGAAACCCATAGCAGCCACGTAAAACATGCAAACAACAATTAGAGGACGTCTAACTTGTTTTTGCAGGGTATGCTTTGTGATGTGATATGGCCAAAAAGGATGTGATGAATGATATATGTGATGTATGAGATTGATCATGTTCTTGTAATAGGAATCACGACTTGCATGTCGATGAGTATGACAACCGGCAGGAGCCATAGGAGTTGTCTTTATTTATTTGTGACCTGCGTGTCAACTTAAACGTCATGTAATTACTTTACTTTATTGCTAACCGTTAGCCATAGTAGTAGAAGTAATAGTTGGCGAGGCAACTTCATGAAGACACGATGATGGAGATCATGATGATGGAGATCATGGTGTCATGCCGGTGACGATGATGATCATGGAGCCCCGAAGATGGAGATCAAAAGGAGCAAAGTGATGATGGCCATATCATGTCACTATTTGATTGCATGCGATGTTTATCATGTTTATACATCTTATTTGCTTAGAACGACGGTAGTAAATAAGATGATCCCTTACAACAATTTCAAGAAGTGTTCTCCCCTAACTGTGCACCGTTGCGACAGTTCGTGTTTCGAAGCACCACGTGATGATCGGGTGTTAGATTCTAACGTTCACATACAACGGGTGTAAGACAGATTTACACACGCGAAACACTTAGGGTTAACTTGACGAGCCTAGCATGTACAGACATGGCCTCGGAACACGGAGACCGAAAGGTCGAACATGAGTCGTATAGAAGATACGATCAACATGAAGATGTTCACCGATGATGACTAGTCCGTCTCACGTGATGATCGGACACGGCCTAGTTTGACTCGGATCATGTAATCACTTAGATGACTAGAGGGATGTCTATCTGAGTGGGAGTTCATAAGATGAACTTAATTATCCTGAACATAATCAAAAGGTTTTTGCAAATTATGTCGTAGCTCACGCTATAGTTCTACTGTTTAGATATGTTCCTAGAGAAAAATTAGTTGAAAGTTGATAGTAGCAATTATGCGGACTAGGTCCGTAAACTGAGGATTGTCCTCATTGCTTCATAGAAGGCTTATGTCCTTAATGCACCGCTCAGTGTGCTGAACCTCGAACGTTGTCTGTGGTTGTTGCGAACATCTGACATACACGTTTTGATAACTACGTGATAGTTCAGTTAAACGGTTTAGAGTTGAGGCACCAAAGACGTTTTTGAAACATCGCGAAACATATGAGATGTTTTGAGGGCTGAAATTGGGATTTCAGGCTCGTGCCCATGTCAAGAGGTATAGGACCTCCGATGACTTTCTTAACCTGCAAACTAAGGAGAAAAGCTCAATTGTTGTGCTTGTGCTCAGATTGTCTGAGTACAACAATCGCTTGAATCGAGTGGGAGTTGATCTTCCAGATAAGACAGTGATGGTTCTCCAAAGTCATTGCCACCAAGCTGTTAGAGCTTCGTGATGAACTATAACATATCAGGGATAGATATGATGATCCTTGAGGTATTCGCAATGTTTGACACCGCGAAAGTAGAAATCAAGAAGGAGCATCAATTGTTGATGGTTGGTGAAACCACTAGTTTCAAGAAGGGCAAGGGCAAGAAGGGATACTTCATGAAACGGCAAATCAGCTGCTGCTCTAGTGAAGAAACCCAAGGTAAAACCCAAACCCAAGACTAAGTGCTTCTGTAATAAGGGGAACAACCACTAGAGCAGAATTACCCTAGATACTTGGTAGATAAGAAGGCTGGCAAGGTCGATAGAAGTATATTGGATATACATTATGTTAATGTGTACTTTACTAGTACTCCTAGTAGCACCAGGGTATTAGATACCGGTTCGGTTGCTAAGTGTTAGTAACTCGAAACAAAAGGCTACGGAATAAAACGGAGACTAGCTAAAGGTGAGCTGACGATATGTGTTGGAAGTGTTTCCAAGTTTGATGTGATCTAACATCGCACGCTCCCTCTACCATCAAGATTAGTATTAAACCTGAATAAGTGCTCTTGCACCTAAAGGAATGGTTTATTGAATTTTGATCGTAGGGATACACATTTTCATGCCAAAAGATATAAGATAGTAATGATAGTACCACCTACTTGTGGCACTGCCACGTAAGTCATATCGGTATAAAACGCATGAAGAAGCTCCATAATGATGGATCTTTGGGCTCACTCGTTTTTGAAAAGTTTGAGACATGCGAACCATGTCTATTGGTGTATATGCATGAAGAAACTCCATGCAAATGGACCATTTTGACTCACTTGATTTTGAATCACTTGGGACATGCAAATCATACCACACGGGCAAGATGACTGAAAAGCCTCGTTTTCAGTAAGATGGAACAAGATAGCAACTTGTTGGAAGTAATACATTTTGATGTGTACAGTCCAATGAGTGCTGAGGCATGTAGTGGATATTGTTATGTTCTTACTTCACAGATAATTTGAGTAGATGTTGAGTATATTTACTTGATGAATCACGAGTCTGAATTATTGAAAGGTTCAAGTAATTTCAGGGTGAAGTTGAAAGATCGTCGTGACAAGAGGATAAAATATCTATGATATGATCATAGAGATGAATATCTGAATTACGAGTTTGGCACAGAATTAAGACATTGTGGAAATAGTTTCACAACTAATACAGCCTGGAACACCATAGTGTGATGGTGAGTCCGAACATCATAGTTGCACCCTATTGGATATGATGCATACCATGATGTCTCTTATCGAAGTACCACTATAGTTTATGGGTTAGGCATTAGAGACAACCACATTCACTTTAAATAGGGCACCACGTAATTCCGTTGAGACGACACCGTTTAGAGAAACCTAAGTTGTCGTTTCTTAAAGGTTTGGGGCTGCGACGCTTATGTGAAAAGGTTTCAGGTTGATAAGCTCGAACCCAAAGCAGATAAAATGCATCTTCATAGGACACCCAAAAATAGTTGGGTATACCTCCTAATTCAGATCCGAAAGCAATAGGGATTGTTTCTTGAATCGGGTCCTTTTTCGAGGAAAGGTTTCTCTCGAAAAGTTGAGTGGGAGGATGGTGGAGACTTGATGAGGTTATTGAACCGTCACTTCAACAAGTGTGTAGCAGGGCACAGGAAGTTGTTCCTGTGGCACGTACACCAACAGAAGTGGAAGCTTATGATAGTGATCATGAAACTTCGGATCAAGTCACTACCAAACCTCGTGGGATGACAAGGATGCGTACTACTTCAGAGTGGTACGTAATCCTGTCTTGGAAGTCATGTTGCTAGACAACAATGAACCTATGAGCTATGGAGAAGCGATGGTGGGCCCGGATTCCGATAAATGGCTCAAGGCCATAAAACCCGAGAGAGGATCCATGTATGAAAACAAAGTGTAGACTTTGGAAGAACTACTTGATGGTCGTAAGGCTGTTAGGTACATATGGATTTTGAAAGGAAGACAGACAATGATGGTAAGTGTCACCATTGAGAAAGCTCGACTTGTCGTTAAGATGTTTTTCGACAAGTTCAAGGAGTTGACTACGATGAGACTTTCTCACTCGTAGCGATGCTAAGAGTCTGTTGGAATTATATTAGCAATTACTGCATTATTTATGAAATCTTGCAGATAGGATGTCAAAACATTGTTTCCTCGATGATTCTTGAGGAAAGGTTGTATGTGATACAACCGGAAGGTTTTGTCTATCCTGAAATATGCTAATAAGTATGCAAAGCTCCAGCAATCCTTCTGAGGACTGGAGTGAGCATCTCGGAGTTGGAATGTATGCTTGATGATGATCAAAGATTTTGGGTGTATACAAAGTTTATGAGAAACTTGTATTTCCAAAGAAGTGAGTGGGAGCACTATAGAATTTCTGATGAGTATATGTTGTTGACATATTAATGATCAGAAATGACGTAGAATTTCTGGAAAGCATATAGGGTTATTTGGAAAGTGTTTTCAATGGAAAACCTGGATTAAGCTACTTGAACATTGAGCATCAAGATCTATAAGGATAGATCAAAACGCTTAATGGTACTTTCAAATGAGCACATGCCTTGACGTGATCTTGAAGGTGTTCAAGATGGATCAGTCAAAAAAGGAGTTCTTGCCTGAGTTGTAAGGTACGAAGTTAAGGGCATCCATACCTGAGCCCTTGGCGCCTCCCTCCCTCCCGTGACACCTCCTCCTCTCCCGTAGGTGCTTGGCGAAGCCCTGCAGGATTGCCACGCTCCTCCATCACCACCACGCCGTTGTGCTGCTGCTGGATGGAGTCTTCCTCAACCTCTCCCTCTCTCCTTGCTGGATCAAGGCGTGGGAGACATCGTCGAGCTGTACGTGTGTTGAACGCGGAGGTGCCGTCCGTTCGGCACTAGGATCATCGGTGATCTGAATCACGACGAGTACGACTCCATCAACCCCGTTCACTTGAACGCTTCCGCTTAGCGATCTACAAGGGTATGTAGATGCACTCTCCTTTCTACTCGTTGCTGGTATCTCCATAGATAGATCTTGGTGTTACGTAGGAAATTTTTTGAATTTCTGCTACGTTCCCCAACAGTGGCATCATGAGCTAGGTCTATTGCGTAGATTCTTTGCACGAGTAGAACACAAAGTAGTTGTGGGCGTCGATATTGTTCAATATGCTTGCCGTTACTAGTCTTATCTTGATTCGGCGGCATCGTGGGATGAAGCGGCCCGGACCAACCTTACACGTACGCTTACGTGAGACCGGTTCCACCGACAAACATGCACTAGTTGCATAAGGTGGCTGGCGGGTGTCTGTCTCTCCCACTTTAGTCGGATCGGATTCGATGAAAAGGGTCCTTATGAAGGGTAAATAGCAATTGGCATATCACGTTGTGGTTCATGCGTAGGTAAGAAACGTTCTTGCTAGAAACACATAGCAGCCACGTAAAACATGCAAACAACAATTAGAGGACGTCTAACTTGTTTTTGCAGGGTATGCTATGTGATGTGATATGGCCAAAAAGGATGTGATGAATGATATATGTGATGTATGAGATTGATCATGTTCTTGTAATAGGAATCACGACTTGCATGTCGATGAGTATGACAACCGGCAGGAGCCATAGGAGTTGTCTTTATTTATTTGTGACCTGCGTGTCAACTTAAACGTCATGTAATTACTTTACTTTATTTCTAACCGTTAGCCATAGTAGTAGAAGTAATAGTTGGCGAGGCAACTTCATGAAGACACGATGATGGAGATCATGATGATGGAGATCATGGTGTCATGCCGGTGACGATGATGATCATGGAGCCCCGAAGATGGAGATCAAAAGGAGCAAAGTGATGATGGCCATATCATGTCACTATTTGGTTGCATGTGATGTTTATCATGTTTATACATCTTATTTGCTTAGAACGACGGTAGTAAATAAGATGATCCCTTACAACAATTTCAAGAAGTGTTCTCCCCTAACTGTGCACCGTTGCGACAGTTCGTGTTTCGAAGCAGCACGTGATGATCGGGTGTTAGATTCTAACGTTCACATACAACGGGTGTAAGACAGATTTACACACGCGAAACACTTAGGGTTAACTTGATGAGCCTAGCATGTACAGACATGGCCTCGGAACACGGAGACCAAAAGGTCGAACATGAGTCGTATAGAAGATACGATCAACATGAAGATGTTCACGGATGATGACTAGTCCGTCTCACGTGATGATCGGACACGGCCTAGTTTGACTCGGATCATGTAATCACTTAGATGACTAGAGGGATGTCTATCTGAGTGGGAGTTCATAAGATGAACTTAATTATCCTGAACATAGTCAAAAGGTTTTTGCAAATTATGTCGTAGCTCACGCTATAGTTCTACTGTTTAGAAATGTTCCTAGAGAAAAATTAGTTGAAAGTTGATAGTAGCAATTATGCGGACTAGGTCCGTAAACTGAGGATTGTCCTCATTGCTTCATAGAAGGCTTATGTCCTTAATGCACCGCTCAGTGTGCTGAACCTCGAACGTTGTCTGTGGTTGTTGCGAACATCTGACATACACGTTTTGATAACTACGTGATAGTTCAGTTAAACGATTTAGAATTGAGGCACCAAAGACGTTTTTGAAACATCGCGAAACATATGAGATGTTTTGAGGGCTGAAATTGGGATTTCAGGCTCATGCCCATGTCAAGAGGTATAAGACCTCCGATGACTTTCTTAACCTGCAAACTAAGGAGAAAAGCTCAATTGTTGAGCTTGTGCTCAGATTGTCTGAGTACAACAATCATTTGAATCGAGTGGGAGTTGATCTTCCAGATAAGACAGTGATGGTTCTCCAAAGTCATTGCCACCAAGCTGTTAGAGCTTCGTGATGAACTATAACATATCAGGGATAGATATGATGATCCTTGAGGTATTCGCGATGTTTGACACCGCGAAAGTAGAAATCAAGAAGGAGCATCAATTGTTGATGGTTGGTGAAACCACTAGTTTCAAGAAGGGCAAGGGCAAGAAGGGATACTTCATGAAACGGCAAATCAGTTGCTGCTCTAGTGAAGAAACCCAAGGTAAAACCCAAACCCGAGACTAAGTGCTTCTGTAATAAGGGGAACAACCACTAGAGCAGAATTACCCTAGATACTTGGTAGATAAGAAGGCTGGCAAGGTCGATAGAAGTATATTGGATATACGTTGTGTTAATGTGTACTTTGCTAGTACTCCTAGTAGCACCAGGGTATTAGATACCGGTTCGGTTGTTAAGTGTTAGTAACTCGAAACAAAAGGCTACGGAATAAACGGAGACTAGCTAAAGGTGAGCTGACGATATGTGTTGGAAGTTTTTCCAAGCTTGATATGATCAAGCATCGCACACTCCCTCTACCAAAGAGATTGGTGTTAAACCTAAATAATTGTTATTTGGTGTTTGCGTTGAGCATAGACATGATTGGATTACGTCTATCGCAATACGGTTATTCATTTAAGGAGAATAATGGTTACTCTGTTTACTTGAATAATACCTTCAATGGTCTTACACCTAAAATGAATGGTTTATTAAATCTCGATCGTAGTGATACACATGTTCATGCCAAAAGATAGTAATGATAGTACCACCTACTTGTGGCACTGCCACGTAAGTCATGTCGGTATAAAACGCATGAAGAAGCTCCATATTGATGGATCTTTGGGCTCACTCGTTTTTGAAAAGTTTGAGACATGCGAACCATGTCTATTGGTGTATATGCATGAAGAAACTCCATGCAAATGGACCGTTTTGACTCACTTGATTTTGAATCACTTGGGACATGCAAATCATACCACATGGGCAAGATGACTGAAAAGCCTCGTTTTCAGTAAGATGGAACAAGATAGCAACTTGTTGGAAGTAATACATTTTGATGTGTACAGTCCAATGAGTGCTGAGGCATGTAGTGGATATTGTTATGTTCTTACTTCACAGATAATTTGAGTGGATGTTGAGTACATTTACTTGATGAATCATGAGTCTGAATTATTGAAAGGTTCAAGTAATTTCAGGGTGAAGTTGAAAGATCGTCGTGACAAGAGGATAAAATATCTATGATATGATCATAGAGATGAATATCTGAATTACGAGTTTGGCATAGAATTAAGACATTGTGGAAATAGTTTCACAACTAATACAGCCTGGAACACCATAGTGTGATGGTGTGTCCAAACGTCATAGTTGCACCCTATTGGATATGGTGCATACCATGATGTCTCTTATCGAGTTACCACTATCGTTCATGGGTTAGGCATTAGAGACAACCACATTCACTTTAAATAGGGCACCACATAATTTCGTTGAGATGACACCGTATGAATTATGGTTTAGAGAAACCTAAGCTGTCATTTCTTAGAAGTTTGGGGCTGCGATGCTTATGTGAAAAGGTTTCAGGTTGATAAGCTCGAACCCAAAGCAGATAAAATGCATCTTCATAGGACACCCAAAACAGTTGGGTATACCTCCTGTCTCAGATTCGAAAGCAATAAGGGATTGTTTCTAGAATCGGGTCCTTTCTCGAGGAAAAGTTTCTCTCGAAAGAATTGAGTGGGAGGATGGTGGAGACTTGATGAGGTTATTGAACCGTCACTTCAACAAGTGTGTAGCAGGGCACAGGAAGTTGTTCCTGTGGCACCTACACCAATTGAAGTGGAAGCTTATGATAGTGATCATGAAGTTTCGGATCAAGTCACTACCAAACCTTGTGGGATGACAAGGATGCGTACTACTTAAGAGTGGTACGTAATCCTGTCTTGGAAGTCATGTTGCTAGACAACAATGAACCTACGAGCTATGGAGAAGCGATGGTGGGCCCGGATTCCGATAAATGGCTCAAGGCCATAAAACCCGAGAGAGGATCCATGTATGAAAACAAAGTGTAGACTTTGGAAGAACTACTTGATGGTCGTAAGGCTGTTAGGTACATATGGATTTTGAAAGGAAGACAGACAATGATGGTAAGTGTCACCATTGAGAAAGCTCGACTTGTCGTTAAGATGTTTTTCGACAAGTTCAAGGAGTTGACTACGATGAGACTTTCTCACTCGTAGCGATGCTAAGAGTCTGTTGGAATTATATTAGCAATTACTGCATTATTTATGAAATCTTGCAGATAGGATGTCAAAACATTGTTTCCTCGACGATTCTTGAGGAAAGGTTGTATGTGATACAACCGGAAGGTTTTGTCTATCCTGAAATATGCTAATAAGTATGCAAAGCTCCAGCAATCCTTCTGAGGACTGCAGTGAGCATCTCGGAGTTGGAATGTATGCTTTGATGATGATCAAAGATTTTGGGTGTATACAAAGTTTATGAGAAACTTGTATTTCCAAAGAAGTGAGTGGGAGCACTATAGAATTTCTGATGAGTATATGTTGTTGACATTTTAATGATCAGAAATGACGTAGAATTTCTGGAAAGCATATAGGGTTATTTGGAAAGTGTTTTCAATGGAAAACCTGGATTAAGCTACTTGAACATTGAGCATCAAGATCTATAAGGATAGATCAAAACGCTTAATAGTACTTTCAAATGAGCACATGCCTTGACGTGATCTTGAAGGTGTTCAAGATGGATCAGTCAAAGAAGGAGTTCTTGCCTGAGTTGTAAGGTATGAAGTTAAGACTTAAAGCTCGACCATGGCAGAATAGAGAGAAAGGAACGAAGGTCGTCCCCTATGCTTAAGACATAGGCTCTATAGTATGCTATGCTGTGTACCGCACCTGAAGTGTGCTTTACCATGAGTCAGTCAAGGGGTACAAGAGTGATCCAAGAATGGATCACAGGACAGCGGTCAAAGTTATCCTTAGTAACTAGTGGACTAAGGAATTTTCTCAATTATGGAGGTGGTAAAAGAGTTCGTCGTAAAGGGTTACGTCGATGCAAGCTTAACACCTATCCGGATAGCTCTGAGTAGAGATACTGGATACGTATAATGGAGCAACAATTTAGAATAGCTCCAAGTAGAACAGTTATTTGGAATAGCTCCAAATAGAACGTGGTAGCTGCATCTAGGAGATGACATAGAGATTTGTAAAGCACACATGGATCTGAAAGGTTCAGACCCGTTGACTATAACCTCTCTCACAAGCATAACATGATTAAACCCAGAACTCATCGAGTGTTAATCACATGGTAAATGTGAACTAGATTGTTGACTCTAGTAAACTCTTTGGGTGTTAGTCACATGGGGATGTGACCTTGAGTGTTAATCACATATCGATGTGAACTAGATTATTGACTCTAGTGCAAGTGGGAGACTGTTGGAAATATGCCCTAGAGGCAATAATAAATTGATTATTATTATATTTCCTTGTTCATGATAATCGTTTATTATCCATGCTAGAATTGTATTGATAGGAAACTCAGATACATGTGTGGATACATAGACAACACCATGTCCCTAGTAAGCCTCTAGTTGACTAGCTCGTTAATCAATAGATGGTTACGGTTTCCTGACCATGGACATTGGATGTCGTTGATAACGGGATCACATCATTAGGAGAATGATGTGATGGACAAGACCCAATCCTAAGCCTAGCACAAGATCATGTAGTTCGTATGCTAAAGCTTTTCTAATGTCAAGTATCATTTCCTTAGACCATGAGATTGTGCAACTCCCGAATACCGTAGGAGTGCTTTGGGTGTGCCAAACGTCACAACGTAACTCGATGATATGATGGACCAGAGTTTGGACATGATTTACGTAGTTTGAAGATGTTGGATGCAATATTTTGTATGAACTTGTCAACTTTAATGTAATACTTGATACCTGATAGGCACCAGGGCACTAGAAAAGTAGACGGATTTATATTTTGTCATCTTGTTTCGGCCCAAGGGACTTGAATTTGTCTCTGTTATATGGTTCAAGTATTAGTTGATTCCACTTTCAGTTCCAGTTCAAATGATTAGGTGATTCTTTCATGTCGATCCTAGCAGAAATATCAGCAGCAAATACTCTTTCAATCTCAATAACACAATGACAGAATGTAAGAGGCAAGAATATGATGAAACCCACTTTTGTATTGATCTCAGCCAAGTACATGAGTGCACGAACGTGCTAGTCAGTCGTGGCTAACTAAATCCCTGAATAGGGAGATATGTTTACAATGTACAACATCACGGAACAACAACAATATATAGGGATGTTTCCAACAGACATATTTCTTACTGAACTGCCTTGATTTTGTGCCCTTTCTGCATCAGCTGATGGTGATGCTTATGTTGGAAATATGCCCTAGAGTCAATAATAAATTGATTATTATTATATTTCCTTGTTCATGATAATCGTTTATTATCCATGCTAGAATTGTATTGATAGGAAACTCAGATACATGTGTGGATACATAGACAACACCATGTCCCTAGTAAGCCTCTAGTTGACTAGCTCGTTAATCAATAGATGGTTACGGTTTCCTGACCATGGACATTGGATGTCGTTGATAACGGGATCACATCATTAGGAGAATGATGTGATGGACAAGACCCAATCCTAAGCCTAGCACAAGATCATGTAGTTCGTATGCTAAAGCTTTTCTAATGTCAAGTATCATTTCCTTAGACCATGAGATTGTGCAACTCCCGGATACCGTAGGAGTGCTTTGGGTGTGCCAAACGTCACAACGTAACTGGGTGGCTATAAAGGTACACTACGGGTATCTCTGAAAGTGTCTGTTGGGTTGGCTCGAATCGAGATTGGGATTTTGTCACTCCGTGTAAACGGAGAGGTATCTCTGGGCCCACTCGGTAGGACATCATCATAATGTGCACAATGTGACCAAGGGGTTGATCACGGGATGATGTGTTATGGAACGAGTAAAGAGACTTGCCGGTAACGAGATTGAACAAGGTATCGGTATACCGACGATCGAATCTCGGGCAAGTACCATACCGATAGACAAAGGGAATTGTATACGGGATCGATTGAGTCCTTGACATCGTGGTTCATCCGATGAGATCATCGTGGAACATGTGGGAGCCAACATGGGTATCCAGATCCCGCTGTTGGTTATTGACCGGAGAACATCTCGGTCATGTCTGCATGTCTCCCGAACCCGTAGGGTCTACACACTTAAGGTTCGATGACGCTAGGGTTATAAAGGAAGCTTGTATGTGGTTACCGAATGTTGTTCGGAGTCCCGGATGAGATCCCGGACGTCACGAGGAGTTCCGGAATGGTCCGGAGGTAAAGATTTATATATAGGAAGTCCTGTTTCGGCCATCGGGACAAGTTTCGGGGTCATCGGTATTGTACCGGGACCACCGGAAGGGTCCCGGGGGCCCACCGGGTGGGGCCACCTGCCCCGGGGGGCCACATGGGCTGTAGGGGGTGCGCCTTGGCCTACATGGGCCAAGGGCACCAGCCCCTAGAGGCCCATGCGCCAAGATATAGGAAAAAGGGGAGAGTCCTAAAGGGGGAAGGCACCTCCGAGGTGCCTTGGGGAGGATGGACTCCTCCCCTCCTCTTAGCCGCACCCCTTCCTTGGAGGAAGGGGCAAGGCTGCGCCTCCCCCCTCTCCCCTGCCCCTATATATAGTGGAGGGGAGGGAGGGCATCCACACCTGAGCCCCTGGCGCCTCCCTCCCTCCCGTGACACCTCCTCCTCTCCCGTAGGTGCTTGGCGAAGCCCTGCAGGATTGCCACGCTCCTCCATCACCACCACGCCGTTGTGCTGCTGCTGGATGGAGTCTTCCTCAACCTCTCCCTCTCTCCTTGCTGGATCAAGGCGTGGGAGACATCGTCGAGCTGTACGTGTGTTGAACGCGGAGGTGTTGTCCGTTCGGCACTAGGATCATCGGTGATCTGAATCACGATGAGTACGACTCCATCAACCCCGTTCACTTGAACGCTTCCGCTTAGCGATCTACAAGGGTATGTAGATGCACTCTCCTTCCCCTCGTTGCTAGTCTCTCCATAGATAGATCTTGGTGACACGTAGGAAAATTTTGAATTTCTGCTACGTTCCCCAACACCCAGATGGCGATGTGGGCCCGTAAGGCACACAGCCATGTTAGTAAAAGTTTTCGTAATTTCTAGACTCAACTTCAGCCAAGGAGTGTGGAATGGGGATTCCTATAGGCAGTCGGCTCTGATACCAACTTGTGACGCCCCCGATTCAATCATACACTAATCATACACGCAAACGTGTACGATCAAGATCAGGGACTCATGGGAAGATATCACAACACAACTCTACAAATAAAATAACTCATACAAGCATCATATTACAAGCCAGGGGCCTCGAGGGCTCGAATACAAGAGCTTGATCATAGACGAGTCAGCGGAAGCAACAATATCTGAGTACAGACATAAGTTAAACAAGTTGCCTTAAGAAGGCTAGCACAAACTGGGATACATATCAAAAGAGGCGCAGGCCTCCTACCTGGGATCCTCCTAAACTACTCCCGGTCGTTGTCAGCGGGCTGCACGTAGTAGTAGGCACCTCCAGAGTAGTAGTAGTCGTCGTCGACGGTGGCGTCTGGCTCCTGGGCTCCAACATCTGGTCGCAGCAATCGGGTATAGGAAAGGGGAAAAGGGGGAGAAAAGCAACCGTGAGTACTCATCCAAAGTACTCGCAAGCAAGGAGCTACACTACATATGTATGCATTGTTATCAAATGTAAAAGGGGTATCATATGTGGACTGAACTGCAGAATGCCGGAATAAGAGGGGGATAGCTAGTCCTGTCGAAGACTACGCTTCTGGCCACCTCCATCTTGCAGCATGTAGAAGAGAGTAGATGGTAAGTTCACCAAGTGGCATCATGTAGCATAATCCTAACCGACGATCCTCTCCTCGTCGCCCTGTGAGAGAGCGATCACCGGTTGTATCTGGCACTTGGAAGGGTGTGTTTTATTAAGTATCCGATTCTAGTTGTCATAAGGTCAAGGTACAACTCCAAGTCGTCCTGTTGCCGAAGATCACGGCTATTCGAATAGATTAACTTCCCTGCAGGGGTGCACCACATAACCCAACACGCTCGATCCCATTTGGCCGGACACATTTTCCTGGGTCATGCCCGGCCTTGGAAGATCAACACATCGCAGCCCTACCTAGGCACAACAGAGAGGTCAGCACGCCGGTCTAAATCCTAAGGCGCAGGGGTCTGGGCCCATCGCCCATTGCACACCTGCACATTGCGTACGCGGCCGAAAGAAGAACTAGCCCCCTTAATACAAGAGCAGGCTTACGATCCAATCCGGCGCATGCCGCTCAGTCGCTGACGTCACGAAGGCTTCGGCTGATACCACGACGTCGAGTGCCCATAACTGTCCCCGCGTAGATGGTTAGTGCGTATAGGCCAGTGGCCAGACTCAGATCAAATACCAAGATCTCGTTAAACGTGTTATCTTGAAATGACCACGAATGCCGACCAGGGCCAGGCCCACCTCTCTCCTAGGTGGTCTCAACCTGCCCTGTCGCTTCGCCACAAAGATCCACACAGAAGGTTGTCGGGAAAGTATGTCCTTCCAGCCCCCAATTCGTGAATCAACCGCGGGTACTCCTCGAGCCAAGACAACTTTAGTCATCACATGTATCTTGTATACAGTATATAGTATATACCCGTGATCACCTCCCGAGTGATCACGGCCCGATAGTATAGCATGGCAAACGGACAAGAATGTATGGCCACTGATGATAAACTAGCATCCTATACTAAGCATTAGGATTGCAGGTAAAGGTAACAACAGTAGTAGCAAGGGTAGGATATGCATCAGGATAGGATTAACGGAAGCAGTAACATGCTACACTACTCTAATGCAAGCAGTATAGAGAAGAGTAGGCGATATATGATGATAAAGGGGGGGGCTTGCCTGGTTGCTCTGGCAAGAGAGAGGGGTCGTCAACACCGTAGTCGTACTAGGTAGCAGCGGTGTCGGTCTCGATGTCTAGCGAGAGAAGAGGGGGAAGAAACAATAAATATAATGCAAACAAATGCATGACATGACAAAGCTGATGCTAGGGGTGCCCTAACGCGGTATGACGTGATACCGGCGAAGGGGGAAAACATTCGGGAAAGTATCCTCGGTGTTTCGCGTTTTCGGGCAGAGGAGCCGGAGGGGGAAAGTTGCGAGTTCGATATGTTAGGGGTGTGTGGCGGACGAATGGGCTGCGTATCCGGATTCGTCTCGTCGTTCTGAGCAACTTTCATGTTGAAAATAATTTAATCCGAGTTACGGATTAAAAGATATAATTTTCTAAAGATTTTATTAATTTCTGGAACTTAATTAATTATTTAATTTAATTCACAAATAGATTATGACATCAGCATGATGTCATGCTGATGTTAGCAGTCAACATGGGTTGACTGGTCAATCTGACTTGTGGGTCCAGTGGGACCCACCTGTCATACTCTGTTAGATTAATTAGGGTTTAGTTAATTGATTAGGTTAATCTAATCAGGATTAATTAGTTTAATTAATTCTTTAATCTAACAGCGTTTCATTAGTTTAATTAATTAAAATTAATTAAGTTAATTAATTAATTATTAGTTTTATTTATTGTATATTTTTTTAATCCCTTTTTTTCATAAACGTTCTGGGCGCTGGGGCCCGCGTGTAAGTGGCCCAGGGCCTTAACGGGCAGTGGGTGTTCGGGCACTGGGGCTCACGGGCGCACGAACGGGCGCGTGCCCAAGGGAACGGATCCGGGCGGTGCCGCTGCATCTAGCGGGGCGGCCGGCGGAGGCCACGGCAGGGCTCAGCCGGGGAAGGCCAGCGCGACGCGGAATGGGGCGGGGGTGCGCGAGGGGGCCATGGGCGCGTCGACTAAAGGCGCACGGGGCCCAGTAGCAAGTGCGACGGTCGGAGCCGCGCCATGCGGAGGACACAGCCGGCAGCGGCGCGGGGCGCGGGCAGGCGTGCCGTTGTCGGGAAGGAGGTGCGCGCGGGCGCGCGGCAAGGGGGCAGGCAGAGCGCGTGGCGAG